>NW_027592837.1:0-44549 GCF_964213995.1 Mustelus asterias
CACACCAATAATCCCCCTGCACTGAAAACATTCCCACTCTGATTCAGTGTGTGTGTGTGTCAGTGTGTGTGTCAATCTGCTTTTTGACCTGTGCTTTGCTTGTGTGGACATGATGCTGAATGGACTTGAATGGAAATGCTGGACTCCTCGCTGTGATATGTTGTGTGTCTTATTGTTAAAATGGCCGTGTCTCTTTTTCTCTCTCTTTTTAACCAATTTTTATCTCTTTTTCTCCTGAGGAATTTTGAAAACTGGGGATGTGTCGAGGATCCAAAGGACGGGAATGTTTGTGACCAGGATGAAGGAGAGGAGCTTCTTCCAGAGGGAGGGCTGACTGAGGCCTGTTGCTCAGGCTTCACCCTGAGTGAGTTGTGTCTGTTTATTAACCTGATCCAGATTTAATGTTTCATATCAGAGGGAGCGAGATCTGAATGAGAGTGGAATAGAGAGAGAGAGAGAAACACACAGGGAGGGAACTGTCTCATAGAATCATAGAAACCCTACAGTACAGAAAGAGGCCATTCGGCCCATCGAGTCTGCACCGACCACAATCTCACCCAGGCCCTACCCCCATATCCCTACATATTTACCCACTAGTCCCTCTAACCTAGGCATCTCAGGACACTAAGGGCAATGTTTAGCATGGCCAATCAACCTAACCCGCACATCTTTGGACTGTGGGAGGAAACCGGAGCACCCGGAGGAAACCCATGCAGACACGAGGAGAATGTGCAAACTCCACACAGACAGTGACCCAACCCGGGAATCGAACCCAGGTCCCTGGAGCTGTGAAGCAGCAGTGCTAACCACTGTGCTACCGTGCCACCCTAACTCTTTAGTCTCTGCTTTACAACTGACTTGTTGTGTTTGGGTGTTACTGAGAGATTGTGTAACTGAGAGGAGATCCTGGGTTTTTGCTGTGCTATTTAATTTAAATATTTTCTTGTATTTTAATTATTTTCTCTCTCTTTCCCCAAGAATTAATATTTAGATTTTACTGAGAGATTGTGTAACTGAGAAGGGGGAATCCTGGCCTCTTGTGCTATTTAATTTAAAGAATTCTTGTATTTTAATTAATTATTTTCTCTGTTCCCCAGGGATTTGAATTTTGAAGACTGCAACATGACTCGGAATCCTTGGACAAGGGGCTTTTCTCCAGAGGAGGATGGATGGACTGAGGCCTGTTCTATAGGCCGCATGTGACTTGTTGTCTCTTTATTATCCTGATCCAGGTTTAATTTTAATCTCGCTTCCTCGGACGAACCAGTTCTGGTTCGATTGTGGGGTGGGCTGGAGTTTAAAACCCTGGGGTTAAAATATCCCGGCTTTGCAATTAGTCACAAACAGGTTAACCCTTTGCTGGGTGGCAAAGAGTGAATTAAATATCTGTAATATGAAACTGTCTAAAAGTTAGTTTTAAATCCAAGATAACAGGGATGGGAGACAGAGCGCTGTTCCTAATTGTTGAATAAAATTCATAGAGGCCTTTATAATTCAGTTTTCAGATGTTCAGACTTTCATTGTGTCCTCTCTGCAGCTTTTCCCCCATTCTGTCTATTTCTCTCTCTCTTTCTCTCCCTGTCCTTCCTCTATCTGTCTCTCTTTTTTATTCCCTCCCTCTCCCTCCCTCTTTTTCGCAGGAAGTCATATTTTGTTGGACAATCTCTCAGTAAAATCTGAGAAAGGGGAATCCTGGGCTCTTGTGCGATTTAATTTAAACATTTTCTGGTATTTTAATATATTTCTCTCTCTTTTACCCAAGAATTAATGTTTAGATTTTACTGAGAGATTGTGTAACTGAGAAAGGGGAATCCTGGGCTCTTGTGGATTAAATTTAAACATTTTCTTGTATTTAAATTAATTATATTCTATCTCTTCCCAAGGAATTCATATTTAGTTAGACAATCTCTCAGTGAAATCTTAGAAGGGGGAATCCTGGGCTCTTGTGCTATTTAATTTAAACATTTTCTTGTACTTTAATTAATTATTTTCTCTTCTCCCCAGGAATTTGAATTTTGAAGACTGCAACATGACTCGGAATCCTTGGACAAGGGGCTTTTCTCCAGAGGAGGATGGATGGACTGAGGCCTGTTCTATAGGCCGCATGTGAGTTGTCGTCTCTTTATTACCCCGATCCAGGTTTAATTTTAATCTCGCTTCCTCGGATGAACCAGTTCTGGTTCGATTGTGGGGTGTGGGGGTGCTGGAGTTTGAAACCCTGGGGTTAAAATATCCCGGCTTTGCAATTAGTTACAAACACATTAACCCTTAGGTGGGTGGCAAAGAGTAAATTAAATGTCTGTGATATGAAACTGTCTCAATTTGTTTTAAATCCAAGGTAACAGGGATGGGTGACAGACCGCTGCTCCTAATTGTTGAATAAAATTCACAGAGGCCTTTACAATTCAGTTTTCAGAAGTTCAGAATTTCATTTCGTCCTCTCTGCAGCTTTTCCCCCATTCTGTCTATTTCCTCTCTGCTTTCTCTCTCTCCATTCCTTTCCTTCCTCTATCTGTCTCTCTTTTTTATTCCCTCTCTCTCCCTCTTTTTCCCAGGAAATAATATTTTGTTGGACAATCTCTCAGTAAAATCTGAGAAAGGGGAATCCTGGGCTCTTGTGCGATTTAATTTAAACATTTTCTGGTATTTTAATATATTTCTCTCTCTTTTACCCAAGAATTAATATTTAGATTTTACTGAGAGATTGTGTAACTGAGAAAGGGGAATCCTGGGCTCTTGTGGATTCAATTTAAACATTTTCTTGTATTTAAATTAATTATATTCTATCTCTTCCCAAGGAATTCATATTTAGTTAGACAATCTCTCAGTGAAATCTTAGAAGGGGGAATCCTGGGCTCTTGTGCTATTTAATTTAAACATTTTCTTGTACTTTAATTAATTATTTTCTCTTCTCCCCAGGAATTTGAATTTTGAAGACTGCAACATGACTCGGGATCCTTGGACAAGGGGCTTTTCTCCAGAGGAGGATGGATGGACTGAGGCCTGTTCTATAGGCTGCAAGTGAGTTGTCGTCTCTTTATTACCCTGATCCAGGTTTAAATTTAATCTCGCTTCCTCGGATGAACCAGTTCTGGTTCGATTGTGGGATGTGTGGGGGGCTGGAGTTTAAAATGCTGGGGTTAAAATATCCCGGCTTTGCAATTAGTCACAAACAGGTTAACCCTTTGGTGGGTGGCAGAGTAAATTATGTATGAAACTGTCTATAAGTTTGTTTTAAATCTAAAATAACAGGGGTCGGAGACAGAGCAATGAACCTAATTGTTGAATAAAATTCACAGAGGCCTTTACAATTCAGTTTACAGATGTTCAGATTTTCATTTCATCCTCTCCACAGCTTTTCCCCCATTCTGTCTATTTCTCTCTGCTTTTCTCTCCATTTCCTTCCGCTATCTGCCTCTCTTTATTCTCTCTCTCTCCCTCTTTTTCCCAGGAATTAATATTTAGTTGGACAATCTCTCAGTAAAACCTGGAAAGGGGCAATCCTGGGATTTTGTGCTGTGTGATTTTCATTCTGGGTGTCCCGGGGGGTTTGATTTCACTGTCTCAGCCCCTCTCTGCCTCACTCTCTCTCTGTATAAACTTTTCCCAAATTACAAAACACTCAACACAGCTGACTGCACCTTGTGGGATCTTGCTGGGGATTTTGTTTTAAAAAGGGTGTTTTCTCAGAGGCAGTTTAAACCTTTCAGGGGACTGTGGGGAAGTCTCCAGACTTGGGACAACACACACACAGGGTTGGGGGCTGGGGGTGGCGGGCGGGGGGGAGGTGGGCAGTCAGGTATACTGGTATTCTGGGAGACTGATATTCCCAACAAGGGCCAGAGGTCTCAGTGCTGAAACATATTAAACTGTTCAAACAGAGGCAGGCAGAAAGCCATGAGGCTTCAGAGCTCCCTGTAGATGCAAAGGTAACTCCCATTGCCAAAAAGTAGCCACATGTGAAGTGGAAACACCTTCCCTCAGCTTGTTACACACTGACCTTTCCACAAACCCAACATGTTTACAAACACTCGCTGCAGTTTCTGCAAACTTTGTATCAAACTGCCTCCCATTCTGCTCAATACTGACCCCCTCTCAACCTGGCACTGAACTAGTGTCTGAATTGAGACAGAGACACACAGACAGAGTTTTTAAAGTTGAAAGTTTTAAAGTTTATATATTAGTGTCACAAGTAAGGCTTACATTAACACTGCAATGAAGTTACTGAGAGAGACAGAGAGAGGCAGAGACACACAGAGACAGAGACATAGATAAAGAGACAGAAAGAGACAGAGAGATAAAGAGACAGAGAGGATGTTTAAAGTTTGTTTATTCCTGTCACAAGTAAGGCTCACATTAACGCTGCAGTTACTGAGAGAGACAGAAAGAGAGAGTTTTTAAAGTTGAAAGATTTAAAGTTTATTTATTAGTGTCACAAGGCTTACATTAACACTGCAATGAAGTTAGTGAGAAAGACAGAGATAGAGGGAGCATCCAGAGTGGGTTCAGTAACACATTTATTGATCAGATATCTCTCTCTGTGACCCTTTAGCGATGAGATATTCAGCCAGGATGGTTTCACTGACCCTCTTCAGCAGGCAGATATTCCCAAATCCAGCCTAGGTCTCAGACACACACACACACCACTCACACATTCCCTCTGCTCTGTCCAAGGAATATTGTAATCCAGGAATTTCTATTTTATATTTACAGGGTGAGGGGGGGGAGAAACTCAACTCAAAAATCCTGCAGTCTCTCCAAGCTGCTTTTAAATTTCAATTCAAACCCTGGGCCACATGGGAAGCTGCAGAGATTGGGAAACTTACCAAACCCAGTTTGTGTGTGAGAGTGTCTGCAGCTTTTGTGTCTTTGAACTTGCGAGGGTGCCAGGGAGAGAATGTCACTGTCTTCACCTCTCTCTCTGCCTCTCTGTATAAAAAAATCACCAAATTAAACCACACTCAATAATGCGACCATACACAATTAATTATCAAATATCTGTCTCTCTCGCTTTATCTCTGTCTCTCCCCGTCTCTCTCTCTCCCTGTCTCTTCTCGAGCAGAAACAGGTGGAGACAGAGAGGCAGGGAGAGAGAGGAAGAGGGAGGGATGGAAACAGCTGGAGTTGTGGGTTAGATGCAGGGGGAGAGACACAGGCTGTTAGAGGGAGGGGGGTTTCAGTGAGGGACAGGGTCTCCAGTTTAATTCTGAGGGTCCTGAGAGAGGGATTTCACTGTCTCAGCCCCTCTCTGGCTCCCTCACTCTGTATAAACAATTCCCAAATTTAAAAAACGCTCAACACAGCTGACTGCACTTTGTGGGATCTTGCTGTGCACCACAGTGATTTTAGTTTTAAAAAGGGTTACTTTTAAGAGGGAGGTCCGGCCTTTCTGGAGATTTGGGATGATGCAGACACACACACACACACACACACACAGGGTAGTGAGTGGGGAAGGGGGCTCACAGCAGGCGAGAGAGTGGGGGGTGGGGGGAGGACTGTGTCCCATCTGATTCAGGTTCACATTGCTGCTGCTGCTGTGGGATCTTGCTGTGCACACACTGGGCCTGTGGCCTTTGGCTGCACTGCAACAGCGACCGCACTTTTTATTTTCAAACAAAATCTGGCCCAGGGACCGCAAAGTGGGTTCAAGGAAAAAGCTTGAAAAGGGGTCGGGTAAATTCAAGCACTTTAATCGCCGAGGCATCGTAGGCTCTGGAGCAAGTGCTGGGGAATGGGAGGAGGATAGATTGGGATTTGATGGCCAGCATGGAGCTGGTGGGCCGAAGGGCCTGTTTCTGTGCTGTGTGACTCCAGATTCTTTTCTCTCTCTCTTTTCCCAGGAATTTCTATTTGGATGGGGGGTGGGTATAGAATTTCCCTGTCTCTGTCTCTCCAGCGTTCTTACCAATCCCAGCACCCCTCCCCTCTCTCTCTCTCCCCAGACATTCCTGTCCATATTTCATCTTTCAATAAAATGTTTAAGAAAACACCAATGTGAATTGTTGTCAATTTAATTTGGGAAGAGAGAGAGAGAGAGGAGTGGATCCCATTTCCCACACACTCTCCTGCAGTCCTCACCCACAACATTTATTTAATCTGGCCCTCACCAGGTTGTGTGTGTGGGATCTTGCTGTGCACACAGGTGGGTCTGGCTCCCTATTCCTCGCACTGTGACCGTGAGCAGAACTTTAAACAGGAAAGATGTTGGGGAGGCGGAGGAGGCAGAGAGAGAGACAGAGAAATGGAGGGAGAGCTAAACAGAGAGGGTGTGGGGGGGAGGGGTGTGAGAGGGTCTCAGGAGGGGCAGGGGGAAAGAGACACAGAGTCTGGGGCTGCCCTCCTCCATCGTGGGACTGGCAGTGGGATCTTGCTGTGCAGAATTACCTTCATTGTCATTTGAATCATTCATTCATTGACTAAGGGAGGGTGGGGGTGTGATTGTGGGATTATAAATATTGTTACCACGCTGAGGTGATGTTTCCCTCTGCGCTATTTTGTAACCCCCCCAAAGAGATACACCTCGCCTCGTAATCTTAAGTGTGTGTGAGACAGGAGGAAGCTACTGGTTTTAGACAGATGTGCAGAAGGAGGTCATTCGGCCCATCTAGTCTGTACCGACCACAATCCCAACCAGGCCCTATTCCCATGACCCCACACTTTTAACCTGCTAATCCCCCTGACACTAGGGTCAATTTAACACGGCCAATCCACCGAACCCGCACAGCTTTGTGCTGTCGGAGGAATTGGTAAATTAAAGCAGGATCTGACACTCTCTGTATCAGGAACAACTAACAGGTCTTTAATTTAGACTGGGTGACAACCTTATTAAAACAATGAACAAACTGAATAAACTCCCCAGTAGAATGCTGTTCCAATGACAAGACTCACTCAGGAATAATGAAATAAATCATTACAGAATAGAGTCACTCTCAAATAATATAATACCAGGCGTCTGTTGGAAGTGTGAACTTCCTTCTGCTGCTTGGGTCTGGAATACTTTCTGAGTTGGTTTCTGCTTCTATTTAGATGGTGATGTGATGAAGCTGTATATATTACTGCAGGATTCAGTATCAGACTCTCCCTCCTTCAATCTAAAGAGGCAGCAAGGTCGCTCCCTCCCCGTTATTTCCCCCTGTCCCGGGTTTAAATACCCAGAATTTCCTCACAGTATTCCTGCAATTTGAGTGGCTTGAGGCTGTCACCAACGCTCCAATTTGAATGCAATTGGTTGTGTGTGTTTGAGAGCTTGTTTTAAAATCATTGACCCAATTCAAAGCCTGTTTTGCTCTGCTGGGACTCTGGCTGCTGCTTTGGACACAAATGTTGTAAAGTTGTCTTCTGCAGCCCTGCTTTCTGCAGTTTAAAATCCCCAGCACAAAGACACAGGCTTTCTAAAGACACAACGCTGGATG
The DNA here is from genome assembly GCF_964213995.1 of Mustelus asterias. Lineage (NCBI taxonomy): Eukaryota > Metazoa > Chordata > Chondrichthyes > Carcharhiniformes > Triakidae > Mustelus > Mustelus asterias. The sequence goes on from NW_027592837.1 coordinate 7,413, forward strand.
GTTCGTTTTGGTTTTCTCAGCATTTCTTTTCAATATTTACATTTGTCAAACACCAGATGTTTTACCCTATATGCAACTTCATAACCATATTAGAGAGAGACAGAGAGAAAGAAAGGGAGAGAGAAAGACAGAGAGGGAGAGAAAGAGAGAGAGAGAGAAAGGGAGAGAGAGAGACAGAGACGGGAGAGTGAGGGAAAGCAGGAAAGGGCAGCAAGAGGTCAGGGTTGTGGGGGAGTGCAGTGAGGGGGTGGGGGAAGAGACACAGGATCTGGGGGTCTCTCGTGTGGAGGGAGAGAGAGGGAGACGTGTGGTTCCCTCATTTCCCACTCACTTTACCCCAATCCTCATTTAAAAATCACTTTGTATCTGGCCCTGCTCAGACTGTGTGTGGGATCTTGCTGTGCCCTCATGCTCTCTGTCTCCCCTCCTCCCCTCCCCATATTCCCCGCACCGTGACAGTGCCCCACATTTTAAACATAAAAAGATGGAGGGGAAGGAGGGTGGGGTAGAGAGAGGAACAGAGAAGGGGTGGGGAGTGTCGGGGGCTGAGTGGAGGGGGGTAGGGGGATAGAGACAGAGGCTCTGGGGGTGGGTGGTGTCCTCCTGCAGTGTGGGACTCCCTGTGGGATCCTGATTGCAGCATTCCCAGTCTCTGAGAGAAAGAGAGAGACAGAAAGAGAAAGAGGGGGAAAGACAGAGAGAGAGAGAGAGAGACAGGCAGGGAGAAAGAGAGAGAGAAACAGTGTGAGGGAGAGAGAGAGAAAGACAGAGAAAGATGGAGGGAGAGAGAGAGAGAAAGATGGACGGAGAGAGAGAGAAAGGCAGACAGGGAGTGAGAGAGAAAGATGGAGGGAGTGGGAGAGAGAGAGGGGGAGAGTGAGGAGGAAAACAGGAAAAGACAGCAAGAGGTGAGGTTTGTGGGGGTGCAGTGAGGGGGTGGGGGAAGAGACACAGGATCACAGTGACCCGAGCTGGGAATTGAACCCGGGTCCCTGGAGCTGTGAGGCAGCAGCGCCAACCACTGTGCCCCCGTGTGGCCCTACACGTTATGATTCAATTCTGAGGGTCCCGGGGCGAGGGGGGGGGGGGGTGGATTTCACAGCCTCAGCCCCTCTCTGCCTCACTCTCCCTCTGTATAAACACTTCCCAAATTAAAACACACTCAACACAGCGAACTGCACCTTCTGGGATCTTCCAGAGCACCACAGAGATTGTGTTTTAAAAAGGGTTTGGCTTCGTTTTAAGAGGGAGTTCAACCCTTTCTGGGAATTTGGGATGAGACACACAGGGTAGTGAGTGGGGAAGGGGGCTCACAGCAGGCGAGAGTGTTGGGGGTGTGTTGGGGAGGACTGTGTCCCATTTGATTCAGGTTCACATTGTTGCTGCTGCTGCTGTTGTTGTGGGATCTTGCTGTGCACACACTGGGCCTGTGGCCTTTGCTCGCACTGCAACAGTGACCACACTTTATTAAACAAAATCTCGCTCACGGACCGCAAAGTGGGTTCAAAGGAAGAAGTGTAAACGGGGTCGGGTAAATTAAAGCACTTCAATCGCCGAGGCATCGTAGGCTGTGCAGCGAGTGCTGGGGAATGGGGGGAGTATAGATTGGAATTTGATGGCCAGCATAGACCTGGTGGGCCGAAGGGCCTGTTTCTGTGCTGTGTGACTCCAGATTCTCCTCCCTCTTTTCCCAGGAATTTCTATTTGGATGGGGGGGCGTTCATAATTTCCCTGTCTCTGTCTCTCCAGCGTTCTTACCAATCCCAGCACCCCTCCCCTCTCTCTCTCCCCAGACATTCCTGTCTATATTTCATCTTTCAATAAAATGTGATGGAAAACACCAATGTGAATTTTTTGGATTTAATTTCAGGGAGGGAAAGACAGAGAGAGAGAAAGAGAGAGACAGGGAGGGAGGGAAAGACAGACAGAGACAGAGAAAGACAGGGAGTGGGGGAAGGAGAGACAGACAGAGAGAGAGAGAGAGAAAAGCAGCCGAATAAAACCTGCAGCAGCCGCTTTATTCCATCGGATTGGGGATGTGATTGTGGGTTTTCCTGCTATCTCTCTCTCTCTCCCATCTTTCTCCTTTGATTGTGAGTTATCAGGGAAGGAGAGAGAGAGAAAGGGAGGGTCACAGAGGGAGATCAAAGGCAGAGGGGCAGGGAGAGGAGACACACTGGAGCGGGGGGTGGGTTAGGGGGGGGTCCTCTGCTCTGCACTCACAGCCCAGCTCCCCAGTCTCTGGGGAAAAGACCCTCACTCACACCCTCCCAGAAGGTGGGATTTGTAACCAGCGGCTGTGTGACTGAGGCTGAATCTGGGCTGTTGTGTTTGAATAGATTTTTTCCCAATATAAAGATATTGGAATGTGGCTGCTGCCACATTGCAGTGAGAGAGAGATGTGGCTTTGCAGGAGCTTCCCTCCCCATTTCCCCATGGAAATCACTGAGAAATAGCAAACGTGGCTCACAACACGTCATTATTTGAAACGGTCAGACAGAAACTTATCAGAGAGAGCATTTTAATCCCCATTCATCCCCAGACGGAGAAACAGAGCAGAGATCAGGACAGATTATCCAGAGTAAGAGAGACCGGGGCAAAGATGGGGTATTGGATATATATATAGATCTGGGGGGAAAGCAAAAGAGACACAGAGGGGGCTGGACAGGTTCAGAGATAGAGGCAGAGAAAGAGAGAAACAGCGAGAGACAGAGGGAATGGGAGAAGGGTGTGACTCTGCTCGAAGTGGAAGGTTCCCTGTTCATATCGAATGTACAAACAGCACCAATGCTGGAGTGACTTATTATTTTCATTTGCGGTGGGGGAGAGATGGAGGGGAAAGAGAGGGAGACGTGTGGTTCCCTCATTTCCCACTCACTTTACCCCAATCCTCACTTCAAAATCACTTTGTATCTGGCCGTGTTCAAGCTGTGTGTGTGTGGGATCTTGCTGTGCACTCATGCTCCGTCCCCCTGCCCCGTCCCCCTGCCCCATATTCCTCACACTATGACAGAGCCCCATGCTTTAAACATAAAAAGATGGAGGGGAAGGAGGGTGGGGTAGAGAGAGAGAAACAGGGTGAACAGAGAAGGGGTGGGGAGTGTTGAGTGCTCAGTGGAGGGGGGTAGTGGGATAGAGACAGAGGCTCTGGGGGGGGGGGAGGTGTCCTCCTGCAGTGTGGGACTCCCTGTGGGATCCTGATTGCAGCATTCCCAGTCTCTCTCCCTCTCACTGTGAAGCACTCAGGAGGGAGAGGGAGCTGAAATTCAAATTCCTGAGCCTGGGGGAAAGGCTTGTTCTCAATCCCAGAGTCCTGCTTGTGTTTTTAGACAGGGCGCTGGGATTTGTGGGTGTGGATGGAGAAGATTGTTCTGTTTAACTGGGGGGTGGGAGAGAGGGGGGTTTGTTCTTTCCACCTGAGGAATAATGCAGCCTCTGTGACTAGGCCGCACTTCACGGCCTAAATCTCAGCAGCACTTTTGCATTCGCTTAATTCCCCAACAGGGTTTAAGTGGCTGAATTCAATGGTTCAATAAAATGTGAAGCAGCCGCTTCAGGGTGGGATTGTGGATTTTCCTGCCCCCCCGCCCCCCTCTCATTTCCCTTTTGATTGTGAGTTTTATTTTAAACGGTCAGACAGAAACTTAGAGAGAGCATTTCAATCCAGGTTCACCTCGAGGTAGAGAAACAGAGCAGAGATCAGGACAGGTTATCCAGAGACGGGGTATTGGACAGATATAGATCTGGGGGAAGTGTGTAAGAGACGGAGAGGGAGAAACAGAGGGGGGGGGGGGGCGGAGAGAGGTGACTGACAGAAGTGGGAACTTCATTGGGGCCTCCTGTGTTTATTCACTGGCCTGTCTCTGGAGTAAAGCCCCCAGAATGCTTTGATGTGTTTAATAAATTCAATATCGGGACAGTCAGGAGGCAGTTGCAAGTTCATTGCATTTGAAACTTGTTCCCATTTTGTCAGGGTTTAATAATGAGGAGGTGAAAATGAATGTTTCCCCCACCTCCCCCAGTGAGATTGTGAATTTCAGCAAGTCCTGGGATCTTGCTGTGCCTTTTATTGTTTATAGTCAGCTTTTGTTTTGTGTTTAATCAAATTTCACTTTATTTTCTCTTTCTCTCTTCCAAGGAGAATTCCTTTGGAAACTTTGGCGATGCAGAGAGCGAATAGTTTTGCCGTGAGGAATCCTCGGACAAGAGCTATAACCAGAGAGAAAAATATTAATAAAAGTCCCCGTGTCTTTGTCGTTCATTTTTATTCACAGATAGACTGGTGGGGCTTTTACACGGAGGGTTAGTGGTCTGTGTGTCAGGGGGAGGGGGCATTCCCAGTGATCCCTGCTCCAATGTAATCCCACAGATTTCAATCCCTCTCCCTGAAGCTCTGTCTGTGCAACTCCCCCATCCTCAGAACTGTTTCTCCACATCTTTCCAATCCCGGTCTCTCCCCATCCTTTATACCTCAGCCTCTCACAATGGCAGCATCTTTCCCTTTTTCTCTCCTTCTCTCTATCTTTCACTCTCTCTCTGAAACTTTGTCACTCTGTCTTGCCAAAGCCCCACTTTCTATTTATCTCGACATCTCACTTTGTATCTCAGCCTCTCCGTCTCTCTCTCTCTCTCTGTGGATCATTTTATCTCAATCACAGCAGCCTCCTCTCCGTCTCTCTCTCTCTATCTCTGCTCCCCCCTCTGTCTATCTCTGCTCCCTCTCTGTGACTCATTCTGTCTGAAGTACAGCAGCATTCTCTCTCACTCCCCATCTCTATATCTTTTCACAATAACTTCATTGCAGTGTTAATGTAAGCCTACTTGTGATTAACAAATAAAATTTTAACATTAACTCTGCTTTTATTTGTCTCTTATCTCTCTCTCTATCGCTTCCCTCTCTCTATCTGCTTCCCCCTCTCTCTGATCTCTGCTTCCTTCTCTGTGAATCAGTCTGAATTACAGTCGCATCCTCCCCATCTCCATCTCTCTGATCTCTGCTTCCCCCTCTCTGTGAATCATTCTGTCTGAATTACAGCAGCATTCTCTCTATCTCCATATCTCTACTTCTCTGTCTCTTATATATCTCTCTCTCTCTCTGCTCTCTCGTGGGGGACGGGCCAGATCACGGGTTTGCTGTTCACAAGCAGCAAGGGCCCAGGAACGCAGAGGGAGGGAATCGGGGGCAATTCAGAGGGATTCAGCACTGCTGAAAGGGCTGACCAGAGTCAGGGGTTATCAGAGAAAGGGGGCAATGGAGGAGGGGGGAGGGGGAATCAGACAGGGGGTCTGTTGTACAGGATGGGGGTGGGGGATGTTATAACACAGGCTGCTCAGTGTCAAGGGAATTAGTCATTTGAACGTTAATGTTTTAAATGGGCAGAGTTTCCACATCCAACTCCACCAGGAGCTGTTTACAGGGGGGTGGTGGACGGGGATGGACACGCGGAGGGGGGGGGGGTACTAATTAGAAAGGGGGGGATCTGTCAGTCCAGAGGCTGTTCACAGGGAGGGAGTGGGAATTTGCCAGGTTGAGAGGGGCAGGGGGGGAAAGAGGGGAACTTAGAGGGATACGGGGCTCAGAGGGAAGGATCGGGAGATTTAGAGGGATTGTGAGGAGGGACGACAGATTTGGCTGGAGTGGGGGGGGGATTGAGGGGGATTAAAGGGGGAGAGTGGAGAGGGATGTAGGGGTAGACTCAGGGATTGTGGTCGGGAATTAGAGGGATTCAGGGGGATTTAAGGGTCTCATGGGGACTTTGGGATTTAGCGGGGCTGAGAGGGAGGGAATCGGGGGGAATTGAGGGGGATTTGGGAAGAGGGGGCTCAGAGGGGAATTTCTGGGGTTCTGAGGGATACAGGAGGGATTGGGGGGTTTACGGGGATTAAAAGACATGGTTTGGTGCTCAGACAGATTGAAGGGGTGGGATTGGAGAGGGAGCAGGATTCGGGGGCAGAGGAATGTGGCGAGGGTGGGTGCGATCTCGGGAGACATTCAGGGGGGATTCCAGAGGAATCTCAGGGGCTTAGAATCTGGGGAGGGTCTGGATGGGGTAGGGAGTCAGAGGGAGATGGCGGGGGGGCGAGTCGGGGTGGAGGGAAAGGGATTGAGGGCGGGGTGGATTTATAGGGATTTGGGAGGGGGGAAATTCAGAGAGGGATTTAGGGTGGGGCCTTGCATCAGGGTTAGAATTGGGGGGGGTGTCGAGCGATTCGGAGTGGGGGGGTGACTCAGAGGGATTCAGGGGTGGGGAGGACTGAGGAAGGATTGGGTGGCTTGATTTTGGCAGGGGGGGCAAAGGGAGCCTTTGGGGGGGGGCTGAGGATTTGGGGCAGGAACTTGGAGGATTCAGGGGGCTGAGAGTCAGATTGGCAGTGGGTGTCAGAGAGATTGAGCGGGGGGAGGGGGTGCTTACAGAGTCGGATTGAAGCAGATCGGGCAGAGGGACAGGGAATCAGGTGGGGGAAAGGGGAGTTTTGGGGGGGAATTAGTGGAGATTGAGGGCAGCGGGTTGAGAAGGATTGGGAGTGGCTCAGAGGGCTTTGGCGGCGAGTTCCTGAGAGAGAGTGAGTGGGGGGGTGATTAGAGTGGGATTCGGGGGCGGGGCAATTCGGGGGCGGGCAATTCGGGGGCGGGCAATCGGGGGCGGGCAATCGGGGGGCGGGCAATCGGGGGGGGCGGGCAATCGGGGGGCGGGCAATCGGGGGGCGGGCAATCCGGGGGCGGGCAATCCGGGGGCGGGCAATCCGGGGGCGGGCAATCGGGGGCGGGCAATCCGGGGGCGGGCAATTCGGGGGCGGGCAATTGGGGGGCGGGCAATTGGGGGGCGGGCAATTGGGGGGGGGCAATTCGGGGGCGGGCAATCGGGGGGCGGGCAATCGGGGGGCGGGCAATCGGGGGGGGCAATTCGGGGGCGGGCAATTCGGGGGCGGGCAATCGGGGGCGGGCAATCGGGGGGCGGGCAATCGGGGGGCGGGCAATCCGGGGGCGGGCAATCGGGGGGCGGGCAATCGGGGGGCGGGCAATCGGGGGGGGGGGGGGGGGCAATGCCAGGGGGGGGGCAAAACCCAGGGGGGGGGCAAAACCCAGGGGGGGGGCAAAACCCAGGGGGGGGGGGGGCAAAACCCAGGGGGGGGGGCAAAACCCAGGGGGGGGGGGGGGAAACCCAGGGGGGGGGAAACCCAGGGGGGGGGGAAACCCCGGGGGGGGGGGAAACCCCGGGGGGGGGCAAAACCCCGGGGGGGGGGCAAAACCCAGGGGGGGGGCAAAACCCAGGGGGGGGGCAAAACCCAGGGGGGGGGGGAAAACCCAGGGGGGGGGCAAAACCCAGGGGGGGGGCAAAACCCAGGGGGGGGGGCAAAACCCAGGGGGGGGGGCAAAACCCAGGGGGGGGGAGAAACCCAGGGGGGGGGGGAAACCCAGGGGGGGGGGGAAACCCAGGGGGGGGGGGAAACCCAGGGGGGGGGGGAAACCCAGGGGGGGGGGGAATCCCAGGGGGGGGGGGAATCCCAGGGGGGGGGGAATCCCAGGGGGGGGGGGAAACCCAGGGGGGGGGGAAACCCAGGGGGGGGGGAAACCCAGGGGGGGGGGGAAACCCAGGGGGGGGGCAAAACCCAGGGGGGGGGGCAAAACCCAGGGGGGGGGCAAAACCCAGGGGGGGGGGCAAAACCCAGGGGGGGGGGAGATTGAGACAGAGAGAAAGACAGACAGAGAGAGAGAGACAGAGAGAGACAGAGAGACAGAGGTAGAGAGAGAGAGACAGAGAGAGAGACAGAGAGAGAGAGAGACAGAGAGAGAGAGAGACAGAGAGAGAGAGAGAGAGAGACAGAGAGAAAGGGAGAGAAAGGGAGAGAGAGAGAAAGACAGAGAGAAAGATTGAGAGAGAGAGATAGAGAGACAGAGAGAAACAGAGAGAGAGAAAGACACAGAGAGAGAGATTGAGAGAGAGATTGAGAGAAATATTTAGAGAGAGAAAGATTTAGAGAGAGAAAGATTTAGAGAGAGAAAGATTTAGAGAGAGAAAGATTTAGAGAGAGAAAGATTTAGAGAGAGAAAGATTTAGAGAGAGAAAGATTGAGATAGAAAGACAGAGAGATTGAGAGAGAGAAAGATTTAGAGAGAGAAAGATTTAGAAAGAGAAAGATTTAGAGAGAGAAAGATTGAGATAGAAAGACAGAGAGATTGAGAGAGAGAAAGATTTAGAGAGAGAAAGATTTAGAGAGAGAAAGATTTAGAGAGAGAAAGATTGAGATAGAAAGACAGAGAGATTGAGAGAGAGAAAGATTTAGAGAGAGAAAGATTTAGAGAGAGAAAGATTGAGATAGAAAGACAGAGAGATTGAGAGAGAGAAAGATTGAGAGAGAGAAAGATGGAGAGGGAGATTGAGAGGAGGCTGCAAACAGAGAGAAAAGCAGGGCTGAGGCGGGAAAGGTGCAGACAGAAAGTGAAGAGGTTCATACTCACCATCGCACATGTTTTCCCTCGGTGATCTCTCCAACTCCTTCCATCCCCTCTCCCATGGTGGGGAGAGAGATCCAGGAACAGGGGCTTTGTGCTGGGAAAGGGGGGTTACAATATCAGAGCTGGAACTCCATGCAAGCACTCACTGACTCACTCACTCACAAAGACACAGCTTACCTGATACTTACCAACCCACGTGGAGAGAGAGACTGGACAATGCATCGCCAGCCTTTTTATAACCTCACTGAGTCCCACACCTCCCCAATCAATCCTCATCCAACCACAGCTCCTCCACCTCACCTGAACACACCTCCTCCTACCTGGCCCAGTCCAACACCAACCTGTCTCTGAGTGTGTGGGGGGTGTGTGGGTTAGTGAGCACCAGGCAAATGGTTCATCCCAAGGCTCTCCCTCCCCCCCCCACTCCCAGCTTCACATCACCAGCACTGGGAGCTGAGAGAAGATGGATTTAAATGAACCAGCAGCCCTGCACTGCCAGAGAGAGAGAGAGGCCAGGTCTGAATGTGGATTGTACAACTTGTTCACCCAGGACTCCATCCGCTACAGGTTTGCACCCTTTGCTGATTCTTGCAAAGTTCACTTTTCCTTAAGTTGCCTGAACTGAAACAATATCTTGCAAAGTTCTTTGTTGCTGCGTTTACAAATCCCACTTCTGATTTACAATGCTGTGTGTCCGGGTGTGTGAGTGTGTGTGTGTGCCCTGTGCTTCATGGTTAATGATTCACCACTGATCAGAGCTGCAAAATAAAGCGTTTAAACTTTTTTTTAACAGAAGCACTGGCTGGGGGAGGGGAGGGAGAGAATGAGAGTGAAGTTTCTGTCTGATAAATGCTGTAAATGTGTCTTTAACCAGCAGCTCTGCAGAGAGACAGATGCAGGATTTTAAACTCTCTGGGAGCTGCAGGCAGGAACTCACACACACACACACACACACACACAGATAGACATCAGCTCCTGTTTCACACCAACAACCAGGCTGGAGTCGATGCAGCTAATTTCCATCCAGAAATGTACTTGATCCATGAAGTCAGTGAGGGTTACATTCCCATGACTTCCCATTCAGTCCAATCCAGTTCAGTTTGTTGGAATGCAGTGTGGGAGCCTCTGAGGGAGTTTGGCTCTGGGGGGGGGGGGTTCACTTTTCTCTCATTCAATCTCTCCTGTCTTCCACCCTCTCACAGACCTTCCTTTCGTCCTTGTCCCACCCGCCCCTTTCTCCAAACCTGTTACATTCCTAACTTTCCCCAGTTCACAGGAAAGGTCACAGAGCTGAAATGTTAACTCTGTTTCTCTCTCTCTCTGCACAGATGCTGCCGAACCTGCTGAGTTTAATCCCAGCATTTCCCTGTTTTCTAAGATTTCACAGAATAGTGTTGGTGCAGGAGGAGGCCATTTGGCCCATCGTGTCTGCACCAGCTCTCCAATGTGCTGTTAAATCAGAGATTGGTGTAAAACTGGGATCTGTTCCTGACTGAGAGCGAAACGGCAGCTTTACATTTCCAGACTGAAAATAACTGGCCAATATTTTGTGCAGATTGTTCCCAGTTCCTTGCTTGTGGTCTATCCCTAACTGCCCTTGAACTGAGCGGCTTGCTTGCTGGGCCATTCCAGCGTCAACCACATCGTGTGGACCTGGATTCACATGAAAGACTTACAGGGACTACCAGACCTGCTGAGATTTTCCAGCATCCTCTGGTCTTATTCTGGAGTCGGATAAATTCCTTCTCTAAAGGGCATCGGTGAACCAAATGGGTTTTAACGGCAATGGTTTCATGGCCATCACCAGGCCTTTAATGACAGATTTTTATTGAATTGAGATTTCACTATTTGCTGTGGTGTGATTGGAAGCTGGCTGCCCAGTGCATTACCCTCGGACTCTGGGCTCCCAGTCCAGTGACAATACCACCACACCATCAGATTGAGAGCATTTGTGTGATAGTCCCCAGTCTACCACTTTCAGGCCGGTCTCAATATGTTTAAAATAAACCGTTTTAAAATAAATCAATTCAAGTCTACATTAAATACCAGTTGGAGGAATTCACAGTTGCCTGGGGCAGTTTTCTAACACATTACCATCTTTCTATATATAAGGAATCAAGTATTGTACACAATACTCCAGAGGTGGTCTCTCCAATGCCTTGCACACTGGAAACATACTGGAATTTAGAAGAATGAGAGATCAAATTGACAAGATGATAAAAGGTGTGGATAAAGTAGACGTGGAGCGGATGCTTCCTCTTGTGGGACATTCTCAGAGGCAGTTTAAACCTTTCAGGGGACTGTGGGGAAGTCTCCAGACTTGGGACAACACACACACAGAGTTGGGGGCTGGGGGTGGCGAGCGGGGGGGGAGGTGGGCAGTCAGGTATACTGGTATTCTGGGAGACTGATATTCCCAACAAGGGCCAGAGGTCTCAGTGCTGAAACATATTAAACTGTTCAAACAGAGGTAGGCAGAAAGCCATGAGGCTTTAGAGCTCCCTGGAGATGCAAAGGTAACTCCCATTGCCAAAAAGTAGCCACATGTGAAGTGGAAACACCTTCCCTCAGCTTGTTACACACTGACCTTTCCACAAACCCAACATGTTTACAAACACTCGCTGCAGTTTCTGCAAACTTTGTATCAAACTGCCTCCCATTCTGCTCAATACTGACCCCCTCTCAACCTGGCACTGAACTAGTGTCTGAATTGAGACAGAGACACATAGACAGAGTTTTTAAAGTTGAAGGTTTTAAAGTTTGATTATTAGTGTCACAAGTAAGACTTACATTAACACTGCAATGAAGTTACTGAGAGAGACAGAGAGAGGCAGAGACACACAGAGACAGAGACATAGATAAAGAGACAGAAAGAGACAGAGAGATAAAGAGACAGAGAGGATGTTTAAAGTTTGTTTATTCCTGTTACAAGTAAGGCTCACATTAACGCTGCACTTACTGAGAGAGACAGAAAGAGAGAGTTTTTAAAGTTGAAAGATTTAAAGTTTATTTACTCGTGTCACAAGGCTTACATTAACACTGCAATGAAGTTAGTGAGAGAGACAGAGATAGAGGGAGCATCCAGAGTGGGTTCAGTAACACATTTATTGATCAGATATCTCTCTCTGTGACTCTTTAGCGATGAGATATTCAGCCAGGATGGTTTCACTGACCCTCTTCAGCAGGCAGATATTCCCAAATCCAGCCTCGGTCTCAGACACACACACACACCACTCACACATTCCCTCTGCTCTGTCCAAGGGAATATTGTAATCCAGGAATTTCTATTTTATATTTACAGGGTGAGGAGGGGAGAAACTCAACTCAAAAATCCTGCAGTGTCTCCAAGCTGCTTTTAAATTTCAATTCAAACCCTGGGCCACATGTGAAGCTGCAGAGATTGGGAAACTTACCAAACCCAGTTTGTGTGTGTGAGTGTCTGCAGCTTTTGTGTCTTTGAACTTGCGAGGGTGCCAGAGAGAGAATGTCACTGTCTTCACCTCTCTCTGCCTCTCTGTATAAAAAAATCACCAAATTAAACCACACTCAATAATGCGACCATACACAATTAATTATCAAATATCTGTCTCTCTCGCTTTATCTCTGTCTCTTCCCGTCTCTCTCTCTCCCTGTTCTCTCTCTCCCTGTCTCTTCTCGAGCAGAAACAGATGGAGACAGAGAGGTAGGGAGAGAGAGGAAGAGGGAGGGATGGAAACAGCTGGAGTTGTGGGTTAGATGCAGGGGGAGAGACACAGGCTGTTAGAGGGAGGGGGGGTTTCAGTGAGGGACAGGGTCTCCAGTTTAATTCTGAGGGTCCTGAGAGAGGGATTTCACTGTCTCAGCCCCTCTCTGGCTCCCTCACTCTGTATAAACAATTCCCAAATTAAAAAACGCTCAACACAGCTGACTGCACTTTGTGGGATCTTGCTGTGCACCACAGGGATTTTAGTTTTAAAAAGGGTTACTTTTAAGAGGGATTTCCAGCCTTTCTGGAGATTTGGGATAATGCAGACACACACACACACACAGGGTAGTGAGTGGGGAAGGGGGGTCACAGCAGTTGAGAGAGTGGGGGGGGGGGTGGGGTTTGGGGGGAGGACTGTGTCCCATCTGATTCAGGTTCACATTGCTGCTGCTGCTGCTGTGGGATCTTGCTGTGCACACACTGGGCCTGTGGCCTTTGCCCGCACTGCAACAGCGACCACACTTTATTAAACAAAATCTGGCTCAGGGACCGCAAAGTGGGTTCAAGGAAAAAGGTTGAAAAGGGGTCGGGTAAATTCAAGCACTTTAATCGCCGAGGCATCGTAGGCTCTGGAGAAAGTGCTGGGGAATGGGAGGAGGATAGATTGGGATTTGATGGCCAGCATCGAGCTGGTGGGCCGAAGGGCCTGTTTCTGGGGGGGGTATAGAATTTCCCTGTCTCTGTCTCTCCAGCGTTCTTACCAATCCCAGCACCCCTCCCCTCTCTCTCTCCCCAGACATTCCTGTCTATATTTCATCTTTCAATAAAAGGTTAAAGAAAACACCAATGTGAATTGTTGTCAATTTAATTTGGGAAGAGAGAGAGAGGAGTGGATCCCATTTCCCCCACACTCTCCTGCAGTCCTCACCCACAGCATTTATTTAATCCGGCCCTCACCAGGTTGTGTGTGTGTGGGATCTTGCTGTGCACACAGGTGGGTCTGGCTCCCTATTCCTCGCACTGTGACCCATGAGCAGAACTTTAAACAGGAAAGATTGAGGAGAAGGAGAAGGGTTGGGGAGGCGGAGGAGGCAGAGAGAGAGATAGAGATATGGAGGGAGAGCTAAACAGAGAGGGTGTGGGGGGGGGGGGGCTGTGTGAGAGGGTCTCAGGAGGGGCAGGGGGAAAGAGACACAGAGTCTGGGGGTATCCTCCTCCATCGTGGGACTGGCAGTGGGATCTTGCTGTGCAGAATTACCTTCATTGTCATTTGAATCATTCATTCATTGACTAAGGGAGGGTGGGTGTGTGATTGTGGGATTATAAATATTGTTACCACGCTGAGGTGATGTTTCCCTCTGTGTTATTTTGTAACCCCCTAAAGGGATACACCTTGCCTCGTAATCTTAAGTAAGTGTGTGTGAGACAGGAGGAAGCTACTGGTTTTCGTCATTCAATCCCTACAGTGCAGAAGGAGGCCATTCGGCCCATCTAGTCTGTACCGACCACAATCCCAACCAGGCCCTATTCCCATGACCCTACACTTTTAACCTGCTAATCCCCCTGACTCTAGGGTCAATTTAACATGGCCAATCCACCCAACCCACACAGCTTTGGACTGTGGCAGCAATTGGTAAATTAAAGCAAGATCTGACACTCTCTCCATCAGGAACAACTAACAGGTCTTTAATTTAGACTGGGTGACAACCTTATTAAAACAATGAACAAACTGAATAAACTCCCCAATAGAATGCTGTTCCAATGACAAGACTCACTCAGGAATAATGAAATAAATCATTACAGAATAGAGTCACCCTCAAATAATATAATACCAGGCGTCTGTTGGAAGTGTGAACTTCCTTCTGCTGCTTGGGTCTGGAATACTTTCTGAGTTGGTTTCTGCTTCTATTTAGATGGTGATGTGATGAAGCTGTATATATTACTGCAGGATTCAGTATCAGACTCTCCCTCCTTCAATCTAAAGAGGCAGCAAGGTCGCTCCCTCCCCGTTATTTCCCCCTGTCCCGGGTTTAAATACCCAGAATTTCCTCACAGTATTCCTGCAATTTGAGTGGCTTGAGGCTGTCACCAACGCCCCAATTTGAATGCAATTGGTTGTGTGTGTTTGAGAGCTTGTTTTAAAATCATTGACCCAATTCAAAGCCTGTTTTGCTCTGCTGGGACTCTGGCTGCTGCTTTGGACACAAATGTTGTAAAGTTGTCTTCTGCAGCCCTGCTTTCTGCAGTTTAAAATCCCCAGCACAAAGACACAGGCTTTCTAAAGACACAACGCTGGATGGTTCGGTTTGGTTTTCTCAGCATTTCTTTTCAATATTTACATTTGTCAAACACCACATCTTTAACCTTATATATGCAACTTCATAACAATATTAGAGAGAGACAGTGTGTGAGAGAGACAGAGAGGGGGAGAGAGAAAGAGGCAGAGTGGGGGGGAGAGAGAGAAAGGGAGAGAGCGAGAAAGGGAGAAAGAGACAGAGAGGGGGAGAGAGAGAAAGAGACAGAGAGGGGGAGAGAGAAAGAGGCAGAGAGGGAGAGAGAGGGGGAAAGACAGAGAGAGAGAGGGGGAAAGACAGAGAGAGAGAAAGAGAGGGGGAAAGACAGGGAGAGAAAGAGACAGGCAGGGAGAAAGAGAGAGAGAAACAGTGTGAGTGAGAGAGAGAGAGAGACAGAGAAAGATGGAGGGAGGGGGAGAGACAGAGAGAAAGACAGACAGGGAGGGGTGGAAAGAGAGAGAGAGAGAAAGACAGGGAGGGAGAGAAAGATGGAGGGAGCGGAAGAGAGAGAGAGAGAAAGATGGAGGGAGTGAGAGAGAGAGAGAGAGAGAGAGAAGACAGAGAAAGATGGAGGGAGTGAGAGAGAGAGAGAGAGAACGACAGAGAAAGATGGAGGGAGGGAGAGAGAAAGACAGAGAAAGATGGAGGGAGGAGAGAGAGACGGACAGACAGAGAGAGAGAAAGACAGAGAAAGATGGAGGGAGGGAAAGAGGGGGAAAACAGGAAAAGACAGCAAGAGGTGAGGTTTGTGGGGGGTGCAGTGAGGGGGTGGGGGAAGAGACACAGGATCACAGTGACCCGAGCTGGGAATTGAACCCGGGTCCCTGGAGCATGTGAGGCGACCACACTTTATGAAACAAAATCTCGCTCACGGACCGCAAAGTGGGTTCAAGGAAAGAAAGTGGAAACGGGGTCGGGTAAATTCAAGCACTTCAATCACCGAGGCATCGTAGTCTGTGCAGCAAGCGCTGGGGAATGGGGGGAGGATAGATTGGGATTTGATGGCCAGCATCGAGCTGGTGGGCCGAATGGCCTGTTTCTGTGCTGTGTGACTCCAGATTCTCCTCTCTCTTTTCCCAGGAATTTCTATTTGGATGGGGGGGGCGGTTCATAATTTCCCTGTCTCTGTCTCTCCAGCGTTCTTACCAATCCCAGCACCCCTCCCCTCTCTCTCTCCCCAGACATTCCTGTCTATATTTCACCTTTCAATAAAATGTGAAGGAAAACACCAATGTGAATTGTTGTTCATTTAATTTCAGGGAGGGAAAGACAGAGAGAGAGAGAGAAAGAGAGAGACAGGGAGGGAGAGAGAGAGGGAGACAGGGAGGGAGAGAGAGATGGACAGAGACAGAGAAAGACAGGGAGAGAGAAAGGGAGGGAAAGAGAGAAAGGGAGGGAGAGAGAGAAAGGGAGGGTAACAGAGGGAGATCAAAGGCAGAGGGGCAGGGAGAGGAGACACACTGGAGGGGGGCTGGGTTAGGGGGGGGGTCCTCTGCTCTGCACTCACAGCCCAGCTCCCCAGTCTCTGGGGAAAAGACCCTCACTCACACCCTCCCAGAAGGTGGGATTTGTAACCAGCGGCTGTGTGACTGAGGCTGAATCTGGGCTGTTGTGTTTGAATAGATTTTTTCCCAATATAAAGATATTGGAATCTGGCTGCTGCCACATTGCAGTGAGAGAGAGATCTGGCTTTGCAGAAGGAGCTTCCCTCCCCATTTCCCCATGGAAATCACTGAGAAATAGCAAACGTGGCCCACAACACGTCATTATTTGAAACGGTCAGACAGAAACTTATCAGAGAGAGCATTTTAATCCCCATTCATCCCCAGACGGTGGAAACAGAGCAGAGATCAGGACAGATTATCCAGAGTAGGAGAGACCGGGGCAGAGATGGGGTATTGGATATATATATAGATCTGGGGGGAAAGCAAAAGAGACACAGAGGGGGCTGGACAGGTTCAGAGATAGAGGCAGAGAAACAGGCAGAGAGAAAGAAACAGTGAGAGACAGAGGGAATGGGAGAGAGAGGTGTGACTGTGCTCGAAGTGGAAGGTTCCCTGTTCATATCGAATGTACAAACAGCCCCAATCCTGGAGTGACTTGTCATTATTTTTATTTGGGGTGGGGGAGAGATGGAGGGGGGGGGGAGCGAGGGAGAGAGAGGGAGACGTGTGGTTCCCCTCATTGCCCACTCACTTTAACCCAATCCTCACTTAAAAATCACTTTGTATCTGGCCCTGCTCAGACTGTGTGTGTGGGATCTTGCTGTGCCCTCATGCTCTCTGTCCCCCCTCCTCCTCGCCCCATATTCCCCGCACTGTGACATCACCCCACACTTTAAACATGAAAAGATGGAGGGGAAGGAGGGTGGGGAACAGAGAGAGGAACAGAGAAGGGGTGGGGAGTGTCGGGGGCTTAGTGGAGGGGGGGTAGGGGGATAGAGACAGAGGCTCGGGGGTGTGGGGGGTGCCCTCCTGCAGTGTGGGACTCCCTGTGGGATCCTGATTGCAGCATTCCCAGTCTCTCTCTCTCTCTCTCCCTCTCACTGTGAAGCACTCGGGAGAGAGAGGGAGCTGAAATTCAAATTCCTGAGCCTGGGGGAAAGGCTTGTTCTCAATCCCAGAGTCCTGCTTGTGTTTTTAGACAGGGCGCTGGGATTTGTGGGTGTGGATGGAGAAGATTGTTCTGTTTAACTGCGGGGGGGGGGGTGGGGGGGGGCGGTGGGAGAGAGGGGGGTTTGTTCTTTCTACCTGAGGAATAATGCAGCCTCTGTGACTAGGCCGCACTTCACGGCCTAAATCTCAGCAGCACTTTTGCGTTTGCTTAATTC
The DNA here is from genome assembly GCF_964213995.1 of Mustelus asterias. Classification (NCBI taxonomy): domain Eukaryota; kingdom Metazoa; phylum Chordata; class Chondrichthyes; order Carcharhiniformes; family Triakidae; genus Mustelus; species Mustelus asterias. The sequence goes on from NW_027592837.1 coordinate 24,680, forward strand.
CCCAACAGGGTTTAAGTGGCTGAATTCAATGGTTCAATAAAATGTGAAGCAGCCGCTTCAGGGTGGGATTGTGGATTTTCCTGCCCCCCCGCGCCCCCCCCCCCCTCTCATTTCCCTTTTGATTGTGAGTTTTATTTTAAACGGTCAGACAGAAACTTAGAGAGAGCATTTCAATCCAGATTCACCCTGAGATAGAGAAACAGAGCAGAGATCAGGACAGGTTATCCAGAGACAGGAGCAGAGACAGGGTATTGGACAGATAGATATCTGGGGGAAGTGTGTAAGAGACGGAGAGGGAGAAACAGAGGGGGGGGGGGGGGCGGGGAGAGGTGACTGAAAGAAGTGGGAACTTCATTGGGGCCTCCTGTGTTTATTCACTGGCCTGTCTCTGGAGTAAAGCCCCCAGAATGCTTTGACGTGTTTAATAAATTCAATATCGGGACAGTCAGGAGGCAGTTGGAAGTTCATTGCATTTGAAACTTGTTCCCATTTTGTCAGGGTTTAATAATGAGGAGGTGAAAATGAATGTTTCCCCCACCCTCCCCCCAGTGAGATTGTGAATTTCAGCAAGTCCTGGGATCTTGCTGTGCCTTTTATTGTTTTTTAATCAGCTTTTGTTTTGTGTTTAATCAAATTTCACTTTATTTTCTCTTTCTCTCTTCCAAGGAGAATTCCTATGGAAACTTTGGCGATGCAGAGAGCGAATAGTTTTGCCGTGAGGAATCCTCGGACAAGAGCTATAACCAGAGAGAAAAATGTTAATAAAAGTCTTTGTCGTTCATTTTTATTCACAGATCGACTGGTGGGGCTTTTACACTGAGGGTTAGTGGTCTGTGTGTCAGGGGGAGGGGGTATTCCCAGTGATCCCTGCTCCAATGTAATCCCACAGATTTCAATCCCTCTCCCTGAAGCTCTGTCTGTGCAACTCCCCCATCCTCAGAACTGTTTCTCCACATCTTTCCAATCCCTGTCTCTCCCCATCCTTTATACCTCAGCCTCTCACAATGGCAGCATCTTTCCCTTTTTCTCTCATTCTCTCTATCTTTCACTCTCTCTGAAACTTTGTCACTGTCTTGCCAAAGCCCCACTTTCTATTTATCTCGACATCTCACTTTGTATCTCAGCCTCTCTGCACATCTCTCCCTCTCTGTGGATCATTTTATCTCAATCACAGCAGCCTCCTCTCCATCTCTCTCGCTCTATCTATCTCTGCTCCCTCTCTGACTCATTCTGTCTGAAGTACAGCAGCATTCTCTCTATCGCCATCTTTTCACAGTAACTTCATTGCAGTGTTAATGTAAGCCTACTTGTGACGAATAAAATTTGAACTTTAACTCTGCTTCTCTGTCTTACCTCTCTAGCTATCTGCTTGCCTCTCTCTATCTCTCTCTGCTTCCCCCTCTCTCTATCTCTGCCTCCCCCTGACTCAGTCTGTTTGAATTACAGTAGCATCCTCTGTCTCTATATCTCTATCTGTTCTCTGCTTCCCTCTCTCTGTGAATCATTCTGTCTGAATTACAGCAGCATTCTCTCTATCTCCATCTCTATATCTCTCTGCCTCTTATCTCTCTCTGTATCTGATCTCTGCTTCCCTCTGTGACTCACTCTGTCTGAATTACAGCAGCATTCTCTCTAACTCCATCTCTATATCTCTCTGCTTCTCTGCCTCATATCTCCCTCTCTGCTCTCTCGTGGGGGACAGGCCAGATCACGGGTTTGTTGTTGACAAGCAGCGAAGGGCCAGGAACACAGCGGAGGGGAGGGGAGGGGGGGGGGCAGAAACTGCTGAAATGGGGGAAATGTGTAACACAGCTGCTTGTTCAGAGCCAGGAGTTGTTATTCAGAGAGGGAAGGAGGTCTGTTGTACAAGAGGGGGGAATATTATAACACAGGCTGTCCAGAGTCAGGGGTTATCAGAGAAAGGGGACAATGGGGGAAGAGGGTCGGGGGGGAGGGGGAATCAGACAGGGGGTCTGTTGTACAGGATGGGGGTGGGGGATATTATAACACAGGCTGCTCAGTGTCAGGGGAATTAGTCATTTGAACGTTAATGTTTGAAATGGGCAGAGTTTCCACATCCAACTCGACCCAGAGCTGCTTATAACGGGGTGGAGGGGGATTGACCGGGGGGGGGGAACAGGAATTATAAAGGGGGGGGGGGGTTCCGTCAGTCCAGGGGCTGTTCACAGGGTGGGAGTGGAAGTTTGCCAGGGCTGGGGGGGGCGGGGGAGGGGGAGCATAGAGGGACATTCAGCCTGGGGAACTTTGCCAGTGGAGGAGGGGGGGGGGGGGCTGAGTGGAAGACATGTGAGGGATTGAGGGTGGGGTGGATTTATAGGCATTCAGGGGGGGGAATTCTGAGAGGGATTTAGGGTGGGGAAGGGTTACAATTGGGGCGTGTAGAGGGATTCGGGGGGGGGCGGTGACTCAGAGGGATTCGGGAGCAGGGAGGACTTAGGAAGGATTGGGTGCAGGCGTCAGGGGGGCTTGGGTTTGGCAGGGGGGGGCAGAGGGAGCCTTTGGGAGGGGGGGGTGAGGAATTGGGTCAGGACCTTGGAGGATTCAGGGGGTGGAGTCAGGTTGGGGGTGGGTCTCAGAGATGGTGAGGGGGGGGCTGCTTAGAGTCGGATTAAAGGAGATGGGGCAGAGGGACAGGGAATCAGGCGGGGGAAAGAGGGGTTTTTAGGGGAATTAGTGGAGATTGAGGGCGGGGGGTTTAGAAGGATTGGGAGGGGCTCAGAGGGACTCTTGGGAGCTTGGGCTCAGAGGGCTTTGGCGGTGGGAGCCTGAGAGAGACTGAGCAGTGGGGGGGGGGGGTGATTAGAGTGGGATTGAAGAAGATTGGGGTTTCTGGAGTGGGGATTTAAGGAGGGGTTTGGGGGGGAAGCTGGAGGCGGGGGGGAAGCTGGAGGGGGAGGGGGAGGGGAATTTGGGGGGGAGGGGGAGGGGAATTTGGGGGGGAGGGGGAGGGGAATTTGGGGGTGAGAGACTGAGGGCGGGGGGTTTAAAAGGATTGGGAGTGGGTTCAGGAGAGGGGTTTGGGGGGGATTGAGCTGAGAGAGGAATCCATAGGGCATTGGCAGTAAGGGGGAGGGGGGGGGAGATTCAGCTTGGGGGGGCAAACTCGGGGGGGGGGGGCAAACTCGGGGGGGGGGGGCAAACTCGGGGGGGGGGGGGCAAACTCGGGGGGGGGGGCAAACTCGGGGGGGGGGGCAAACTCGGGGGGGGGGGGCAAACTCGGGGGAGGGGGGGGCAAACTCGGGGGGGGGGGGCAAACTCGGGGGGGGGGGGCAAACTCGGGGGGGGGGGGCAAACTCGGGGGGGGGGGGCAAACAGCCGGGGGGGGGCAAACAGCCGGGGGGGGGGCAAACAGCCGGGGGGGGGGGCAAACAGCCGGGGGGGGCAAACAGCCGGGGGGGGCAAACAGCCGGGGGGGGGGGCAAACAGCCGGGGGGGGGCAAACAGCCGGGGGGGGGGGGGCAAACAGCCGGGGGGGGGGGCAAACAGCCGGGGGGGGGGGCAAACAGCCGGGGGGGGGGGGGCAAACAGCCGGGGGGGGGGGGCAAACAGCCGGGGGGGGGGCAAACAGCCGGGGGGGGGGGCAAACAGCCGGGGGGGGGGGGCAAACAGCCGGGGGGGGGGGCAAACAGCCGGGCGGGGGGCAAACAGCCGGGGGGGGGGGCAAACAGCCGGGGGGGGGGGCAAACAGCCGGGGGGGGGCAAACAGCCGGGGGGGGGGCAAACAGCCGGGGGGGGGGGCAAACAGCCGGGGGGGGGGCAAACAGCCGGGGGGGGGGCAAACAGCCGGGGGGGGGGCAAACAGCCGGGGGGGGGGCAAACAGCCGGGGGGGGGGAGATTGAGAGGGAGAGAGAGATTGAGAGGGAGAGTGATTGAGAGGGAGAGAGATTGAGAGGGAGAGAGATTGAGAGGGAGAGAGATTGAGAGGGAGAGAGATTGAGAGGGAGAGAGATTGAGAGGGAGAGAGATTGAGAGGGAGAGAGATTGAGAGAGAGAAAGGTTGAGAGAGAGAAAGATGGAGAGGGAGATTGAGAGGAGGCTGCAAACAGAGAGAAAAGCAGGGCTGAGGCGGGAAAGGTGCAGACAGAAAGTGAAGAGGTTCATACTCACCATCGCACATGTTTTCCCTCGGTGATCTCTCCAACTCCTTCCATCCCCTCTCCCATGGTGGGGAGAGAGATCCAGGAACAGGGGCTTTGTGCTGGGAAAGGGGGGGTTACAATATCAGAGCTGGAACTCCATGCAAGCACTCACTGACTCACTCACTCACAAAGACACAGCTTACCTGATACTTACCAACCCACGTGGAGAGAGAGACTGGACAATGCATCGCCAGCCTTTTTATAACCTCACTGAGTCCCACACCTCCCCAATCAATCCTCATCCAACCACAGCTCCTACACCTCACCTGAACACACCTCCTCCTACCTGGCCCAGTCCAACACCAACCTGTCTCTGAGTGTGTGGGGGGGGGGGGGGGGGGGCGGTTAGTGAGCACCAGGCAAATGGTTCATCCCAAGGCTCTCCCTCCCCCCACTCCCAGCTTCACATCACCAGCACTGGGAGCTGAGAGAAGATGGATTTAAATGAACCAGCAGCCCTGCACTGCCAGAGAGAGAGAGAGGCCAGGTCTGAATGTGGATTGTACAACTTGTTCATCCAGGACTCCATCCGCTACAGGTTTGCACCCTTTGCTGATTCTTGCAAAGTTCACTTTTCCTTCAGTTGCCTGAACTGAAACAATATCTTGCAAAGTTCTTTGTTGCTGCGTTTACAAATCCCACTTCTGATTTACAATGCTGTGTGTCCGGGTGTGTGAGTGTGTGTGTGTGCCCTGTGCTTCATGGTTAATGATTCACCACTGATCAGAGCTGCAAAATAAAGCGTTTAGCCTTTTTTTAACAGAAGCACTGGCTGGGGGAGGGGAGGGAGAGAATGAGAGTGAAGTTTCTGTCTGATAAATGCTGTAAATGTGTCTTTAACCAGCAGCTCTGCAGAGAGACAGATGCAGGATTTTAAACTCTCTGGGAGCTGCAGGCAGGAACTCACACACACTCACACACACAGATAGACATCAGCTCCTGTTTCACACCAACAACCAGGCTGGAGTCAATGCAGCTAATTTCCATCCAGAAATGTACTTGATCCATGAAGTCAGTGAGGGTTACATTCCCATGACTTCCCATTCAGTCCAATCCAGTTCAGTTTGTTGGAATGCAGTGTGGGAGCCTCTGAGGGAGTTTGGCTCTGGGGGGGTAGGGGGGGGGTTCACTTTTCTCTCATTCAATCTCTCCTGTCTTCCACCCTCTCACAGACCTTCCTTTCGTCCTTGTCCCACTCGCCCCTTTCTCCAAACCTGTTACATTTCTAACTTTCCCCAGTTCACAGGAAAGGTCACAGAGCTGAAATGTTAACTCTGTTTCTCTCTCTCTCTGCACAGATGCTGCCGAACCTGCTGAGTTTAATCCCAGCATTTCCCTGTTTTCTAAGATTTCACAGAATAGTGTTGGTGCAGGAGGAGGCCATTTGGCCCATCGTGTCTGCACCAGCTCTCCAATGTGGATTGAGTGGACAGAAACAAGGAGTTGGAATAAATGGGTTACTTTTGGGTTGACAGCTTCTAACTAGTGGAGTACGGCAGGGATCAGTGTTTGGGTCTCAGCTATTCAGAATCTATATCAATGATATGGATGTGGGGATCAAATATAATATTTCCAAATTTGCAAAAACTGGAAAACTAGGTGAAAATCTGAATTGTGAGGAGGATGCAAAGATGTTTCAAGGGGATGTGGAGAGGCTCAGGGAGCAGCCAAAGGTTTGCCAGCTGGACGACAAGGTGGAAACATGTGAGGTTATCTAATTTTGTAGGAAAAACAGACATTAAGACAACTTCAAGATATTTTGATGTCCTTGTTCATGAGGCACTGAAAGCTAAGATGAGAGCAGTTAAGATAACACATGGTATGTTAGCCATTATTCTAAGAGGATTTGAGTGGAGGAAAAAGATGTCTTCCTGCAATTATATGCAGCCTTGCTGAGACCAACCTGGAGTATTGTGAACAGTTTTGGTCTCCTGGCTGAAGCAAAGATGTACTTGGCATGTAAAGAAGGTTCACTAAAATAGGTCCAGGGACAGATGGGTTGTACTATGAGGAACAAAAATACTTTATTCTCAGGCCTTTAGAAGAATGGTAGCCGAACTTATTCAAACCAACACTAATTTACGGAGTTCAATAGGCCAGATGCCGAAAGGATGTTTCCCCTTGCTGGAGGGTCTGAAACCTGGGACACAGTCTGAGAATAAGGGGCAGTTATTTAGGCTGAGATGAGGGGGTATTTGTTTTCCATTAGAATGCTGGTGAATCAAGGAATGCAGGGATAATGCTGGAAATGGTGTTGAAGCCGAGGATCAGCCATGGTCACATTGAATGATGGAGTGGATGTGAAGGACAGAATGGATGACTCCTGCTCCTGTTTCTTAACGTTCTTACTGCAATAGGAATGGAAGGTAAGAGTAAGAAGGTTTTGCTGCAGCTTTCCACGACCTTCATTAGATCACAACTGGAGAAATGTGTATAATGTTGAGCTCTTTACTTAAAAAAGGATAGAATTGTATTGGAACCAGTTCAGAGAAAGTTCACTCGGCTGATTCCTGGGATGGAGAGGTTTATTTTACGAGGAAAATTTGAGCAGATTGGAGCAATATCAATGAAAGTTCAGAAGATTAAAAGGTTATCGCGTTGAGGGGATGAGACAGGGTGGTTGCTGAGAGGCTGTTTCTTCTTGTAAGAGAGACCAGAACAAGGGGACAGATTTTAAAATGTAATTGACAGTCCCTTAAGACTGAGATGAGGAGAAATTTATTTTTTAGATGGTGGCTGGTCAGTGGAATTCTCTTCCCTGGATACTAGTGGCGGCAGAGTCATTGAATATATTCAAGGCTGAGTTCAGAATGATTTTGGATTGAGAAGCGCATCAAGGGTTACGGGGAAAAGAGTTGAGACTATAATTAGATCAGCCGTGATGGAGTATGCTCGAGGGGCTGAATGGCCTTCTGCTGCTCCTAGTTATTTTGTTCTTATCCCAATACGTCCTTCAGACTGCTCTCTGTGACCAGTGATGGATAAACAAGCTCTATGTTTTGTCCTCACCAGAGGCTCTCCTGTGCCCATTCATTAGGCCACTCACTCAACCCATCTCACCAGCAGTAATTACCCACTCTGCCCCCAGACCTTCCTGATCCAGCACTTCATCTTCCATTGGCGTAAGGATGGCAAGACCTGGATGTCTCCACTCTTCTTCACTCATTCCCTGATGATGTTTGCTCTCTTTCCAAACACATAAATTGTTACTCACTCATCAAACACATGCAGTAGCCCAGGGTTGTCCAACGTGTGGACCAAGGGGCGAATGTGACCCTCGAAGCCCCTCAATGCGGCCCCCGGAGCGAGTTTCCAGAATCTCAGTCACACAGTTCAGTTTGAATGGAAGAATCTGCATGGAGCTGCTCCTCCAATCACATCCCGTTTCTTTCCCATGTTTGCTGCTGATAGGATTTTGAGCCAATCTGCAGCAAATGTGGGAGAGAAACAATTTGTGATTGATGAGGATTAAACTCTAATAATCATCTTTATTTATTACTCATTATTGTGCTCAGCAAGTTGTTTCTTTTCATATCTCAGTTTAGTTTTTCATTGAAATTTCTGCTGTGCCAAACTTTATCATTCTGAAATTTACTCATCGGCCCCTTGAGTGAGAAAAACATTGACGTGTGTTTGCCCAGTGAATATGTTGGTCAACCCTGCTCTAGCTATGCTGGTGCCAGCCTAACGGACATGTCTCTGACAGTCAATGCTGCTGCCCTTGCATTGTAAGAGTTTTAACAACACCAGGTTAAAGTCCAACAGGTTTATTTGGTAGCAAATACCATTAGCTTTCGGAGCGCTGTGTGGAGTTTGCACGTTCTCCCATGGTCTGCCTGAGTTTCCTCCAGGTGCTCCGATTTCCTCCCACAGTCCAAAGATGTGTGGGTTAGATGGATTGGCCGTGCTAGATTGCCCCTTGGTGTCAGGGGGACTAGAAGGGTAAATACATGGGAACAAGGCCTGGCTGGGATTGTTGTTGGTTAAAGCTCAATTGGCCGATTGGCCTCCTTCCGCACTGTGGGGATTCTATGATTGTATCGAGTTAAAGAGGACTAATGTTCAGTTTTATGTGCAAAAAATGAGATGTGTCCCAAGATCTGTAGGTTCGGGGGATTCGCAAGGTAAATGCTTGGGGCAACGGGGATAGGGCAGATTCTGGGTCTGGGTAACATGCTCGTTTGGAGAGTCAGTGCAGACTCGATGGACCAAATCACCTCCTTCTGCACTGTCGGGATTGTATGCTGAGCAAAGTTGCCAATTGATAGCAAAAGGAAGAATCTTCTGGCTATATCCTTGCCCCGTTCATGAGTGGAAGTATCCCAGTTTGTCATGAATGGCACCAGATGATCTGTCACTCAGATCCACATCAAGGCAGGTGAGAGACCACCTACGGTGGGAAAGGCTGAGGTCGGGAACAAGTGAGGGAGAAAGGGAAAGAAGTGGAATGACAAAGGGGAATGGATCGAGAGAAAGATACATTTTAACAGCAAAGGTGACCAAGGAATTAATAGAGAAAGGGAAACAATAATAGAAGATAGAGATGATGAAAAAAAGACAGATGTACAGACAACCAGGGACAAGCAGAAAGAGGGAGCAAGTCAGATCCACAGGAAAATACACAAACAGAGGCAGAGAGAAAGAGCGAGAGACCGTGCAAAAGGCAAAGGGACCAAATGACAATAAACGTTTTACGAAATGAGAGACAGAGTTGGGAAGAAAGAAAATATAATTAAAATGGAGGCAGTGAATTGTAAAACAAAAGATTTAATTTGATTTGATTTATTATTGTCACATGTATTAACATGCAGTGAAAAGTATTGTTTCTTGCGGGTTCTACAGACAAAACATACTGTGATAGAGAAGGAAAGGAGAGAGTGCAGAATGTAATGTTACAGTCACAGCTAGGGTGTGGCCAAATCTATGAGAAATTACATTAAGGCGTTGTTAGAGAGTTTTAAAGAGTTAGAATGAAGTTTTAGAAGCACAGAACAAGAGTAAAAGATAAAATTAGAAGCTGGGCACAGCTCGCCTCGCTCCGAAGAGAACAAGCATGGGCTTGAGAAAAGAAGGAATTAAACAACAACTGCGTTTATATAACATCTTTAATGGAGCTGAAACAGGTGAAACAAAAACAAAGTCACAATTTCCCAATTCATGTGTGTTGGTGAAAATGAGGCAGTCGGCAAGGAGTTTGTGTGAGTCTGAGGGAGACCATGGCTCTGATTCACTGGGATACCAACTGTGTGCAACCTAACCAAGGGACAGAGATGGATATCACGATTGCACCAGACATTTAGAACAGATATTAATAATAACCCAATCACTTGGTGCAGAACAGCTTTGAACAACAGAGATAAATATTACCCACATGACAACCTATGGCTGCATTACAAAATCCTGAACAATATGACTTTCGTTGGTATGTTTTTGAATGCAAGAGTGAATATGTCACACCTCCTCCCTACCCCAATTTTTCCCTATCTAATGATGTAGATGATAGCATTGCCCACTTCTGATAAAGTGGACCACATTATCCATTTCAAATTGTCCCTTTTTCCAGAGTGGATGAATATGTCTGTGATAAATGCTTTGTGCACTTTTGGCATTCACCTCTGCTTCTCAATGAGGTAAGAAGTTTAACAACACCAGGTTAAAGTCCAACAGGTTTATTTGGTAGCAAAAGCCACACAAGCTTTCGAGGCTCTGAGCCCCTTCTTCAGGTGAGTGGGAATTCTGTTCACAAACAGAACTTATAAGACACAGACTCAATTTACATGAATAATGGTTGGAATGCGAATCTCAATGAGGTTGCATACCAGTCACACAGCGAGTATTCCAGGGATGGAAAGTGACAGTCTCCCTTATATATATACACAAGGTCCTTTTTTTGATCCTTTTACGGTGAATAAAACTATACATTTTCCATTCCTTCTTCTGTACACTCCCCATCGCGCGGTGAACCATTTTGCAGAAAATACGGACACATGGGATTGAGGGTGATTTAGTGGTTTGGATCAGGAATTGGCTAGCTGTAAGAAAACAAAGGGTGGTGGTTGATGGGAAATATTCATCCTGGAGTTCAGTTACTAGTGGTGTACCGCATGGATCTGTTTTGGGGCCACTGCTGTTTGCCATTTTTATTAATGACTTGGATGAGGGCGTGGAAGGATGGATTAGTAAATTTGCGGATGACACTAAAGTCGGTGGAGTTGTAGACAGTGCGGAGGGAAGTGGCAGGTTACAGAGGGACATAGATAAGCTGCAGAGCTGGGCTGAGAGGTGGCAAATGGAGTTCAATGCGGAAAAGTGTGAGGTGATTCACTTTGGAAGGAGTAACAGGAATACAGAGTACTGGGCTAATGGTAAGATACTTGGTAGTGTGGATGAACAGAGGGATCTGAGTGTCCATGTGCATAGATCCCTGAAAGTTGGCACCCAGGTTGATAGGGTTGTTAAGAAGGCGTAAGGTGTGTTCGCTTTTATTGGTAGAGGGATTGAGTTTCGGAGCCAGGAGGTCATGCTGCAACTGTACAAAACTCTGGTGCGGCCGCATTCGGAGTATTGCGTACAGTTCTGGTCGCCGTATTATAGGAAAGATGTGGAAGTGTTGGAAAGGATGCAGAGGAGATTTACCAGGATGTTGCCTGGTATGGTGGGAAAATCGTATGAGGAAAGGCTGAGGGGCTTGAGGTTATTTTCATTCGAGAGAAGAAGGTTAAGAGGTGACTTAATAGAGGCATACAAGATGATGAGAGGATTAGATAGGGTGGATAGTGAGAGCCTTTTTCCTCGGATGGTGTTGGCTAGCACGAGGGGACATAGCTTTAAATTGAGGGGTGAGAGACATAGGACAGATGTTAGAGGTAGGTTCTTTACTCAGAGAGTAGTAAGGGCGTGGAATGCCCTGCCGGCAGCAGTGGTGGACTCGTCAACGTTGAGAGCGTTCAAGTGGTTATTGGATAAACATATGGATGATATTGGAATAGTGTAGATTAGAGGGGCTTTAGATTGGTACCACTGGTCGGTGCAACATCGAGGGCCGAAGGGCCTGTACTGCGCTGTAATGTTCTATGTTCTATGCTACTGGCAAAAGCAATAAGATTTGTAGCACCAACAATCTCCATTAGAAAATTAACAAGCAGAGACGACAGCATGTCATCATATCTGGTGTTCTCCAGACAAGGTCTTTGCTAATCTGCTTTTATTTCAGTTGCGCACATAAATCAAGCTTGTGATGCCTTTGTATTCACTGGAGTTTCGACCTCTTGTGAATTGTAATAATTTCCGCAGCTAAGTTACTCGTTCAGTGCGTGCAAACCGCAAGTTGACCAAAACCAACCACAAATTTCGTTCCATGTGTTTCATTTATCAGATCAGGTCAATAGAAGGCAGAAAGAGAGACTTCTGCTGTTCCCAGTTGATAAAACTATAAGCACAGGCGTTATGGAAACCAGGACTGTCCCATTGTATTTGCCACAAGTGGAAATTACCAACTGACTCAAGAACAGCTTCTTCCCTGCTGCCATCAGACTTTTGAATGGCCCTCCCTCGCATCACACTGATCTTTCTCAACACCCCAGCTATGACTGTAACACTACATACTTCTCCTTTCCTTTTCTATGTACAGTGTGCTTTGTCTGTATAGCGTGCAAGATGCAATAATTTTCACTGTACACTAATATATGTGACAAGAATAAATCAAATCAAAATCAAATCAAATAAATTCCCCCTCCGACAGCTCCTATCAACTCCCAAGTTCCAACAACAAAAGAAACCGGTCATTTGTGATTTCAGAAATAAGGTCTGCGCAATTTTACAATGTGGATGTTTTCCTTTAATTTCTTTGATCCTTTTTTTGAAATGAATTGTCCTTTCTTTCCATGCCCTCACTAAAATACTGGGTGGAACTGAATGCGTTTTCCCGCGGTAAGTTTGGAGCGGGTGGGGAAGGTATTTAATCAGGTGGGAGAGTGATTGATGCGGAACCTGTCACTTTCCTGCCTCATGAATGGCCTTCCTGCCGGCCAACAATTGAGGCCGTTAGGTGGGCATTTAATGACCACCGAAGGGCCTCATGCTGTCACTGCTGGTATTCACCCAATGGTGGATGGGGGAAACTTGTCATGCGGGGAGCTTGAAAAGTAAGCATTGATCACTCTCACACTGTCAGGTTGTTTGTGGGTTCCTGGATCGGGAGGGGGGAGGGCGGAGGTGGCTTATTTAAAGGCTCTGAAGTGTCTTATCAAAGAACCAGACATTAGGAAAGGGCAGCCGACTGAGAGCCACCCATCTGTCCTTCCTCAAAATCCACTCCTCTGCCCCACAATCCAAATCCCGCCATCACTCACCTGGATGCCCAGGCCTCTGCTATGGCACCGCATTGGTTGTAATCTGCTAACATTCCCTAGCTTCAGGAAAGGCCCCAGTGGACTGGAAACTGCAAAATGTAACAGCTCTACTCCAGGACGGAGGGAGTGAAGCAGCAGGAAACTGTCGGCTTAGACTCCCTGGGTGGAAATCTCCCACCCAGGTCTGTGTCCCATGGTGAGAGGAGAGGAACATGGTGTGTTTCCCGCTCTCGAGCTGGCGGGAAACCACGCCATATCTTCCAGCTCCCAACTCATTAATTATGCACCCAGGGGTTTAACACCATATTCTATGGCAGGGCAAGTCTGATAGTGCAAGAACCACCATCATATCTGGGTACCATATTCTTTCTTCTGAGAAAGAAGATGGATGTCCAGGAACACTCTGAGGCAGACAAATGGATTTCGTTGCTGACACTGAAGCTCATCTAATTTTCTTTTATCGCTCACTCTCCCTTTATTTGTTTCTTCCCGGTCTCCTACTCTTTCCACCTCACTCTCAACACTAGCTTCCCTCAAGGTCAGTGGGAATACCCTGTCCGGTCCTGGGGATTTATCCACTCTGATTTGCCTCAAGACAGCGAGCACCTCCTCCGCTTTAATCTGTAAAGGTTCCATGACCTCCCTACCTGTTTTCCCTATTTCCGTAGACTCCATGCCCGTTTCCTCAGTAAATACGGATGCAAAAAAAACCATTTAGTATCTCCCCCATCTCTTTTGGTTCCATACACAGTCTACCACTCTGGTCTTCAAGAGGACCAATTTTGTCCCTCACTATCCTTTTGCTCCTAACATATAGAAGCTCTTTGGATTTTCCTTCACTCTGTCTGCCAAAGCAACCTCATGTCTTCTTTTAGCTCTCCTGATTTCCCTCTTAAGTAGCTTCTTGCACTTTTTATACTCCTCGAGCATCTGATCTGTTCCTTGCTGCCTGTACATTTGATACAACTCTCTCTTCCTCTTAATCAGTGTTACAATCTCCCTCGAGAACCATGGTTCCTTATTCCTATCTACTTTGCCTTTAATCCTGAGAGGAACATACAAACTCTGCACTCTCAAAATTTCTCCTTTGAAGGCCTCCCACTTTCCATTTACATCCTTACCAGAGAACAGCCTGTGCCAATCCACACTTCCCAGATCCCTTCTCATTTCATCAAATTTGGCCTTTTTTCCAGTTGAGAACTTCAACCCGAGGACCAGATCTATCCTTATCCATGATCAGTTTGAAACTAATGGCATTATGATCACTGGATCCAGAGTGTTCCCTCACACTCACATCCATAGAACCATAGAAAATTACAGCTCAGAAACAGGCATTTTGGCCCTTCTTGTCTGTGCCAAACCATTTTATGCCTAGTCCCACTGACCTGCACTTGGACCATATCCCTCCACACGCCTCTCATCCATGAACCTATCCAAGTTTTTCTTAAATGTTAAAAGTGACCCCGCATTTACCACTTTATCCGGCAGCTCATTCCACACTCCCACCACTCTCTGCGTGAAGAAGCCCCCCCTAATATTCCCTTTAAACCTTTCTCCTTTCACCCTTAACCCATGCCCTCTGGTTTTTTTCTCCCCTAGCCTCAGCGGAAAAAGCCTGCTTGCATTCACTCTATCTATACCCATCAAAATCTGATACACCTCTATCAAATCTCCCCTCAATCTTCTACGCTCCAGGGAATAAAGTCCCAACCTATTCAATCTCTCTCTGGAACTCAGCTTCTCAAGTCCCGGCAACATCCTTGTGAACCTTCTCTGCACTCTTTCAATCTTATTTACATCCTTCCTGTAACTAGGTGACCAAAACTGTACACAATACTCCAAATTCGGCCTCACCAATGCCTTATATAACCTTACCATAACACTCCAACTTTTATACTCGATACTCCGATTTATAAAGGCCAATGTACCAAAGGCACTCTTACGACCCTATCCACCTGTGACGTCACTTTTAGGGAACTCTGTACCTGTGTTCCCAGATCCCTCTGTTCAACTGCACTCTTCAGAGTCCTACCATTTACCCTGTACGTTCTTCTTTGGTTTGTCCTTCCAAAGTGCAATATCTCACACTTGTCTGCGTTAAATTCCATCACCTGCCCTAACTCATTTCCCAATAGGAGATCCAATATCGCATCCTCTCTCGTTGGCACCTCTATATACTGATGTGGAAAATTCTCCTGAACACATTTTACAAACTCTACCCCATCTAAACCTTTAACAGTATGTGAGTCCCAATCTATATGTGGAAAATTAAAATCCCCAACTATCACAACTTTGTGTTTCTTGCAGTTGTCAGCTATCTCTCTGATGATTTGCTCCTCCAATTCTCGCTGACTATTGGGTGGTGTATAACACAACACCATTAATGTGGTCATACCTTTCCTGTTTCTCAGCTCCACCCATAGGGCCTCTGTCGACAAGCTCCCTAATCTATCCTGCCTGAGTACCGCTGTAACATTTTCCCCGACCAACAATGCCACCCCCCTCACCTTTTATCCCTCTGCCTCTATCCCGCCTGAAACATTGGAACCCCGGAACATTGAGCTGCCAGTCCTGCCCCTCCTGTAGCCAAGTTTCACTAATGGCTATAATGTCATATTTCCATGTGTCGATCCACGCCTTCAGCTCATCTGCCTTCCCCACAATACTCCTGGCATTGAAATAGACACACCTCAAAAAATTATTTCCACTGCACTCAACCCTTCCATTTGTGATTTTGCTTGAACGAACCTGTCTTTTTACCCCAGCTCCACTATCTGCTCTGGCACTCTGGTACCCATCCTCCTGCAAATCTAGTTTAAACGCTCCACAATAACACTGGCAAATCTCCATGCAAATATATTGGTCCCCTTGTAGTTTAGGTGTAACCCGTCTCTCTTGTACAGGTCCCACCTGCCCCAGAAGAGGTCCCAATGATCCAAGAATTGGAAACCCTGCCCCCTGCACCAGTTCCTCTGCCATGTGTTCATCCGCCCAAGCATCCTACTCCTGCCCTCACTGGCATGTGGCTCAGGTAGCAATCCTGAGATTACTACCCTCGGGGTCCTGCTTTTTAACTTCCTTCCAAGCTCTTTGTACTCACTCTTTCGGACCTTCTCATTCTTCCTTCCCACGTCATTGGTACCGATGTGTATCACGCCATCTGGCTGATCACCTTCCCACTTTAGAACGCTGTGCACGCGATCAGAGACATCCCTGACCCTGGCACCCGGGAGGCAACAAACCATGCGGGACTCTCTGTCCCGACCACAGAACCTCCTGTCCGTACCTCTGACCATTGAGTCCCCTATCAATACTGCTCTCCTCTTCTTCATCCCACCCTTTTGCGCTGTAGAACCAGACTCAGTATCAGAGTTCCGGCTGTCGCAGCTTGTCCCAGGTAAAGCATCTCCCACAACAGTATCCAATTCAGTATACCTGTTGTGGAGGGGTATGGCCACAGGGGAACCCTGCTCTGTCTGTCCTTTCACACTGCCATTTCCTCTCCTTACAGTAACCCAATTTCCTGTGCTCTGCTGCTTAGGTGTAACTACCTCCCTAAAGCTACTGTCTATAAACTCCTCATTCTCCCGAATTAGATGGAAGTCATCAAGCTCCTTCTCCAGTTCCCTAACACGCTTTGCTAGCAGCTGCAGCTGGATCCATCATTTGCAGGTGTTGTCGTCAGGGAAACCGGAGGTCTCCCTGATCTCCCACATCCTGCAGGAGGAGCATTCCAACATCTTGCCTGGCATTTTTTTTTACTCTGGGGAAAAACAGGAATAAACTTTCTGAAAAAGAAAAAAACCTACTCTCGCCTCTGCTTGTTCTCGCCGAAGCCTGTTTTGAGCCAAAGTCCTTCAGCTCTCACTCTGCCCCCTGCTCAGTCCGCTGCCCGCTAACAGCGCTGCCCGTTCAAAAGTGCGGCCTACTTTTAAACTCTCCAAAACCTTCCCAGGATGCTGCTGGGCCTACTTCCTGTTTTGAAAAAACCCTCTGAGTTTTGTCACAAATTTAACTGAAAAATAAATAAATATAATGCACAAAACAAGCTCCCTCACCCTCAACCTGCTCCTGTGGAACAATGAGCTCCCTCAGACTGTCACTCAGTCACCCCTCTCTCACCCCACCACCCTGTGTTACTGACTGTATCTGTACTGATGTTAATCCAGCTCCCTCACACTGTCACTCAGTAACCCCTCTCCCCCCAGCACCCCGTGTTACTGACTGTGTCTGTACTGATGTGAATCCAGCTCCCTCATACTGTCACTGAGTAACCCCTCTCCCCCAGCACCCTGTGTTACTGACTGTATCTGTACTGATGTTAATCCAGCTCCCTCACACTGTCACTCAGTAACCCCTCTCCCCCAGCACCCTGTGTTACTGACTGTATCTGTACTGATGTTAATCCAGCTCCCTCACACTCTCACTCAGTAACCCCTCTCCCCCAGCACCCTGTGTTACTGACTGTAGCTGTACTGATGTTAATCCAGCTCCCTCACACTGTCACTCAGTAACCTCTCTCCCCCAGCACCCTGTGTTACTGACTGTATCTCTACTAATAGTTTAACGGCTGCGGAAAGGCACTTCGAGGGGGATCTGTACACTGAGGTAATATGGGCTGAGGTTAGAAATAGGAAAGGAGCGGTCACATTGTTAGGAGTTTACTATAGGCCCCCAAATATTAATAGAGATGTGGAGGAAGAAATTGCTAAGCAGATTATGGATATGTGTAGGGGTCACAGGGTAGTTGTCATGGGGGACTTTAACTTTCCAAATATTGATTGGAACCTTTGTAGGTCAAATAGTTTGGATGGGGCAGTTTTTGTGCAGTGTGTGCAGGAGGGTTTCCTGACACAATATGTGGATAGGCCGACAAGATGTGAGGCCACATTGGATTTGGTACTGGGAAATGAACCGGGCCAAGTGTCAGATTTGGTTGTGGGAGAGCACTTTGGAGATAGTGACCACAATTCGGTGTCTTTTGTTATTGCAATGGAGAGGGATAGGGCCGTACGGCAGGGCAAGGTTTACAATTGGGGGAGAGGTAATTATGATGCGATTAGGCAAGAATTAGGGGGCTTAAGTTGGGAACAGAAACTGTCAGGGAAAGGAACTAATGAAAAGTGGAAATTTTTCAAGGAACAAATACTGGATGTCCTTGATAGGTATGTCCCTGTCAGGCAGGGAGGAAATGGCCGAGTGAGGGAACCATGGTTCACGAAAGAGGTGGACTGTCTTGTGAAAAGGAAGAGGGAAGCTTATGTACGGATGAGGAAACAAGGTTCAGATGGCTCGATTGAGGGTTACAAGTTATCAAGGAATGAGCTGAAAAAGGGGCTTAGGAGAGCTGGGAGGGGACACGAGAAGTCCTTGGCGGGTCGGATCATGGAAAACCCCAAGGCTTTTTACTCTTATGTGAGGAATAAAAGAATGACCAGGGTGAGGTTAGGGCCGGTCAAGGACAGTAGTGGGAACTTGTGTATGGAGTCAGTAGAGATAGGCGAGGTGATGAATGAATACTTTTCTTCAGTGTTCACCAAGGAGAGGGGCCATGTTTTTGAGGAAGAGAAGGTGTTACAGGCTAATAGGCTGGAGGAAATAGATGTTCAGAGGGAGGATGTCCTGGCAGTTTTGAATAAACTGAAGGTCGATAAGTCCCCTGGGCCTGATGAAATGTAAGATAGGATTCTTTGGGAGGCAAGGGATGAGATTGCAGAGCCTTTGGCTTTGATCTTTGGGTCCTCGCTGTCCACGGGGATGGTGCCAGAGGACTGGAGAATGGCGAATGTTGTTCCTCTGTTTAAGAAAGGGAATAGAAATGACCCTGGTAATTATAGACCGGTTAGTCTTACTTCGGTGGTTGGTAAATTGATGGAAAATGTCCTTAGAGATGGGATTTACGACCATTTAGAAAGATGCGGATTAATCCGGGATAGTCAGCATGGATTCGTGAAGGGCAAGTCGTGCCTCACAAATTTGATTGAATTTTTTGAGGAGGTAACTAAGTGTGTTGATGAAGGTAGGGCAGTTGATGTCATATACATGGATTTTAGTAAGGCATTTGATAAGGTCCCCCATGGTCGGCTTATGATGAAAGTGAGGAGGTGTGGGATAGAGGGAAAGTTGGCCGATTGGATAGGTAACTGGCTGTCTGATCGAAGACAGAGGGTGGTGGTCGATGGAAAATTTTCGGATTGGAGGCAGGTTGTTAGCGGAGTGCCGCATGGATCAGTGCTTGGTCCTCTGCTCTTTGTGATTTTTATTAATGACTGAGAGGAGGGGGCTGAAGGGTGGATCAGTAAATTTGCTGATGACACCAAGATTGGTGGAGTAGTGGATGAGGTGGAGGGCCGTTGTAGGCTGCAAAGGGACATAGATAGGATGCAAAGCTGGGCTCAAAAATGGCAAATGGAGTTTAACCCTGATAAATGTGAGGTGATTCATTTTGGTAGGACTAATTTAAATGTGGATTACAGGGTCAAAGGTCGGGTTCTGAAGACTGTGGAGGAACAGATAGATCTTGGGGTTCATATCCACAGATCTGGGATTATTTGGGAAATGAGGCGGGGGGGCGGGTGTGATAAAATGATATGCATTAAAAAGTTACTGCTGGTGTTCAGTGAGTGGAACTAATGTTATTCACCTTGAGATCTCTATAAATGTACCTCTTCTGTTCTGTACAGTCAGTTGGAGAAACGGATTTCGAAATGTTTTTCAATTAGATTGTATAAGATCTCCACATGCATTTTCACAAATTCCCTCAATAAATCCCCAGCTGAATTAAACAAGGCAGTCCCCACCAATTGAATTCTGGTTTTCACTCTGCGTGAGATGTCAGCACCACCGGGAATGTCACCCCGCTTGGTTAACGCTGACACACAGACTCACTGTCACTGGGAGATATTGCAAAGTGTTCTTGTGTTGGATCGGGTCATCTCACTGTCTCAATACTGCAAACAATCACAATATGGAACGGGTTCTCACTTCTACACAGGACAATTATTCCACATTTGGCATTGATTGCAACCAGTTGGTCAATCTGATTTACTTTACTGGGACACTCTGCACATACAACAGAAAATGTCTGCAATTAATTCACTCGAATTCCCAAATGTCTGAACTGTATTTAGGAAAGATCTGAAGGAGTATTTCACAAACTATAACAACAAATTAACAGAAGACCGTTATTATAAAAGCACAAATGGAAAATATCAATCTCAGTGAGGCTGCCCTGGGATGACTTCATGGACAGTGATGGAAACGTGTTTGATACAGAAGATACACGTCCCTTTTATCAGCCTGTTTGAATTGGCAGTGCAGCAAGACCATATACTTTACCCAGTGCTGTCCCTATCCTT
>NW_027592838.1:0-44534 GCF_964213995.1 Mustelus asterias
TGTGTCTTCATCTGCGTGGGCTCCAACTCTGGAATTCCTTCCCTGAACGTTTTACTCAAATGCATCCATGGGATGTGGGCCTGGCTGGTTCTGCCAGCGTTTACTCCTCGTCCCTAATTGCTCATGAACTGAGTGGCTTGCTAGGCCATTTCAAACAGCATCTAAGAGTCAACCACATTGCTGTGAGGCTGGATCACATGTAGGCCCGACCAGGTAAGGACGGCAGATTTCCTTCCATAAAGGACATTAGTGAAGCAGATTGGTTTTCTCCATTTTAATACCTCCTTTTCCTCCAATTAAAATAGTCCATAAAAACCATCTGGCCAAACCTTTGGGACATGTGACCCTAAACTCTCCTGTGACTCGGGGTCAAATTTCTCACATTAAGGCTCCTGTGAAGCATCTTGGGATAATACTGTCCAAGGTGCTATATAAATGCAAGTTGTTGTTGTGTGTGTCTGAGTG
Source organism: Mustelus asterias (assembly GCF_964213995.1). NCBI lineage: Eukaryota > Metazoa > Chordata > Chondrichthyes > Carcharhiniformes > Triakidae > Mustelus > Mustelus asterias. The sequence goes on from NW_027592838.1 coordinate 466, forward strand.
TCAGCTTCTGTCCATGTCCAGGACACTGCAGGTAACAGAGAATGATTCACTCTGGTCTGCGATCGTACATGTCGTGTGTGTCTCAGTGTCAGCTCTGAAACATGTACAGCACTATCCCATCCTGTTTCTGTGTCTCTCTGCCTCTGTATCTGTATCTCTCCCTCTCGCTGCATCTCTCTCCCCATGACTGAAAGAAACGAGAGCTTCAATCCCACACTGGGATGCTGTTCAATGTGAGTTCAGTTTTCCCAGAAATAAAAATCCTCAATTAAAAATTCCTTTGACACAGCAGAGGGAACTTTTCTCAAAGTGAATTTGCGGCTGTCTTGAATTTGAACCCAAGTTTTCAATATGGGGGTGGCATAGTGATGCAGGGGTTAGCACTGCTTCCTCACAGTGCCAGGGACCTGCCTTCGATTCCCAGCATGGGTCACTTTCTGACTGGAGTTTGAACGTCCTTCCCGTGTTTGTGTGGGTTTCCTCCGGGTGCTCCGGTTTCATCCCACACTCCAAAGATAGAACAAAGAAAATTACAGCACGGGAACAGGTCTTTCGGCTCTCCAAGCCTGCACCAACCATGCTGCCTGACTGAACTAAAACCCCCTACCTTTCCGGGGACCATATCCCTCCATTCCCATCTTATTCATGTCTTTGTCAAGACGCCCTTGAAAAGTTACTATCGTATCCGTTTCCACTCCCTCCCCTGGCAACGAGTTCCAGGCACCCACCACCCTCTGTGTAAAAAAACTTTCCTCCCACATCTCCTTTAAACCTTGCCCCTCGCACCTTAAACCTCTGCCCCCGAGTAATAACTCTTCCACCCTGGGAAAAATCTTCTGACTATCCACTCTGTTCATGCCCCTCATAATCTGGCAGACTTCTATCAGGTGTACAGGTAAGGTGGATTGGCCAAGCTAAATTGTCCCTTAGTGTCAGGAGGATTAGCTGAGGTAAATGTATGGGATTATAGGGATGGGGCCTGGGTGGGATTGTGGTCAGTGCAGACTCGATGGGCCGAATGGCCTCCTGCACTGCAGGATTCTATGAGCCCTGTTCTGTATTTGGTTTGGGATTGTTTGTTGAAAAGTGTAGTTGAAGTGTTACTCTGGAATGCTGGAATTTAGGCTACGGGATGATTGGATCAAACACTTCAAGATAATAAGGGGAATGGAGAGGACTGATAAAGAACAACTTTTCCTGCTGGTTGGGGAGTCCAGGACTTGGGGACATTGGATTTCAAACAATGTTGAGGATTTTAGACTTGTAGGAGTGGAATTCAGAAACACTTTGCCACACCAGCTGTGATATTAGTTTGGAACTACCTTCTATAATTCGCAGTTGATGCTCAGTCGCTTATTAATGTTTAAATCTGAGGTTGATAGGTGATATTTTTATACAGGAGAAGCAATTTAAAATCAATGGGTCAATGTTAAAATGGATGCAGGAACAGAGAGACCTGGGCTTTCAGTTCATTTTTACATCTTAAAGATTCAACCTGGTGCTCAGAATCTGTCAGTTGAATCTACTTTTCCTGCCTGGTAAAGTGTCAACAATTGTGCTGGGGAATGTGACAAAAGGTGACATTCCTGCACAGTGGAGTTGGGAGGTTGTTTGAAAGGAGATTCAGATTGTATCAGAAAGCGTCAATTAGATTGTGTCTCGTTGCAGAAGGTGCATATTTCACAGGAAATGCCCCGAGATAAAGACTAGTTTCACCGATGTCTGAGTAACTTTCAAAGTCTGCAGACGCAGGAAGGGGGCATAGATATTGTAATATTCAGAGCAGGAGATGGGGGACAATCACAGAATTGAAGATGTGAGGCCAGCTCCTGTTTCTGAATGTCAGTGTTTAGCTTTTAAACTTTAGTCCTGTGCTAATAATTCCAAGTTTGCAATCCCACACTTTGCTGTTGTGAATTAGAGTTGTGAATTTTCTGAAATTGGTTGTGTAATAAAACTCGGTGCAGGATGCAATGATTCCCATTCTGCCTGCTGCTGCAAAGCCCCCGTGTCTGTCTCAGTTTCATCGTATTTATCAATGATTTGAGATCCTAGAATCATAGAATCACTGAAGGGCAGACCATTCGGCCCATCGAGTCTGCATCGACCACAATCCCACCCAGGCCCGATTCCCGTAACCCCATATATTTACCCTGTTAATCCCCTGACACTAAGGTCAATTTATCATGGCCAATCCACCTTACCCGCACATGTTTGGACTGTGGGAGGAAACTGGAGCACCCGGAGGAAACCCACGCAGACACTTGGAGAACTCGACACTGACAGCGAGCTGAGGCTGGAATTGAATCTGGGTTCTTGGCGCTGTGCTAACCACTGTGCCACCATGCCGTTCATCATAGATTCCCTAAAGTGCAGAAGGAGGTCCTTTGGCCCATCAAGCCTGCCCCCAACAACAAGACCACCCGGGCCTGAATCCCCCTAACACTAAGGGGCAATTGAGCACGGCCAATTAACCTCACCCGCACATCTTTGGAGTGTGGGAGGAAACCAGAGCACCCGGAGGAAACCCACGCAGACACTGGGAGAACGTACAAACTCCACACAGACAGTCACCCGAGGCTGGAATTGAACGTGGGTCCTTGGTGCTGTGGGGGAGCAGTGCTAACCACTGTGCCATCATGTCGCCGGTGATGAGACAGAAGGTTTGCTACATTTCACAGAAATAGGCAGCATTTTAAGTCTTATAGCCAGAAGCTTCAAATGGCAAAGAGGTATTCCACTGCATAAGAGGCCATTCAGCTCATTGAGTCTGCACAGACTTGATGACAGAGTATCTTACCCAGGCCCTCACCCCAGCCCTATCCCCATAACCCCATTGCTAATCCATCTAATCTATATATCTTGCGAGTGTGGAAGGTAACCAGAGCACCCGGAGGAAACCCACGCAGACACGGGGAGAATGTGCAAACTCCACACAGTCACCCGAGGCTGGAATTGAACCCGGGTCCCTGGCGCTGTGAGGCAGCAGTACGAACCACTGAGCCATCGTGCCGCCCTAAAGTAAAATGTCTTAACTGAATGGTTCAAAGAGTGAAAGATGGATTTCATTGGAGACAATTGTGTGGTCACCCACTTTAAAAAGGATAGAACAGATTGCTTTATGAATGGGGAAAGGCTGGAAAGAGTGGAGGCCCAAAGAGACTTGGGGCGGTCACATCAACATAGAAAATAGGAGGAGGAGGAGGCCATTCAGCCCTTCGAGCCTGACCCACCATTCAACGCTATCATGGCCGATCCTCTGTCTCAATGCCATACACCAGCGCTCTCCCCATACACCTGGACACCTTTAGAGTCTAGAAATCTATCTCTTTCCTTCTTAAATATATTCAGTGACTTGGTCTCCACAGCTTTCTGTGGGAGAGAATTCCACAGGTTCACCACCCTCTGAGTGAAGAGGTTTCCCCTCATCTCAGTCCCAAATGGCCTCCCCCGTATCCTGAGACTGTGACCCCTTGTTCCAGACACCCCCAGCCGGAGGAAACAATATCCCTGTATCCAGCCTGTCCAGCACTGTCAGAATTTTATACCTTTCAATTAGATCCCCGCTCACTCTTCTACATTCCAGTGAATACAGGCCCAGCCGACCCAATCTCCCCTCAGACATCAATGCTGCCATCCCAGGAATCAGTCTGGTGAACATTCACTGCTCTCCCTCTGTGGCAGGTACATCCTTCCTCAGATAAGGAGAGGAACACTGCACACAAGACTCCAGGTGTGGTCTCACCGAGGCTCTGTCCAGCTGCAGTAAGATATCCTTGCTCTTCTACTCCAATCCTCTTGCAATGAAGGCCAACATGGGTGTCACAGTGGTTAGCTCTGCTGCCTCACAGTGCAACGGACCCGGGTTCAATTCTGGTCTCGGGTCACTGTCTGTGTGGAGTTTGCACGTTCTCCCCGTGTCTGCATGGGTTTCCTCCGGGTGCTCCGGTTTCCTCCCACACTCCAAAGATGCGCGCATTAGGTTGATTGGCCGTGATAAATTGCCCCTTAATGCCAGGGAGATTAGAATATTGTGAGTGAGACTGTGGGAGTGTTCTCTATTTGTGTGTGTCTGCGTGTGAGACTGTGCGTGTACCTGTGTGTGTGTGTGTGTGTGTGCATCACTGTGTTTGTTGTCAGTGAGTGTGTGTGTGTTTCACTATCTTCCTGTCTCTCAGTCCCCCAGTCCCAGAATCTGCTTCTCTTTACACAGATGCTGCCTGTCCTGCTCAGTATTCCGGCATTGACTATTTCACAATCTGAGGAGTTGTGAATGCTGCGATCATCAGCGAACATCTCACCTATGGAGGGAAGGTCAGTGATGGAGCAGCTGAAGATGGTTGGGGCCTCGGACACTCACCCTGAGGAAGTCCTGCAGTGATGTCCCGGGACTGAGAGGATCGGCTTTGAGATAATCGGCACATTGGCGGAAAGCTTGGAAAGCAGAGGATGCTGATTTAAGGTAAATGGCGACAGCGGCAACATGAGGCAATATCTGTGGCTTTGGAGTGATCCTTGTTGTACCCCACTATTAGCTGCTTGCCCTCCTGAATATCTCACTGTTACTCTCTGCATTACTATCTCACCCCTATCTCTCAGTGACTCTGCCTCTCTCCATCTCTCCGGGGAAATTATAATGGGGAGCAAAGAAATGGCAGCAGAATTGAACATATACTTTGGTTCTGTCTTCACAAAAGAGGCACAGATAACCTGGCAGAAATGTTAGGGAACCAATGGTTTAGTGAGAGTGTGGAATTGAATTGAAGGAAATCAGTATTAGTAAGAAAATGGTGCTGGGGGAATGAATGGGGTTAAAGGCTGACAAATCCCCAGGGCCTGATAATCTCCATCCCAGAGTATTAAAGGAAGCGGCGCTGGAAATATTGCATGCTTTGCTGGTCATCATCTAAAATTCTATAGACTCTGGAGCAGTTCCTACAGATTGGGGGGTGGCAAATGTAACCCCACTATTTGAAATAATCTTTTCACTTGCGTGTAATTTATCACAGAACACGGGCAGCATGGGCTTATCGAGAATGACGGGATAGTGTTGGGGGAGAGAAGTTATTCCTTCAAGTGGAAATCAGTGTAGTTTTGAAATGTGTTGAGGGTTTCTGCCTTTCTCCATTCAATCCTTCCCAACCTCTCTGTCGAGGCTCCTTCTCACTTTCTACCAGACAATGATTTGTGTTCGAGAGTGGGTGCAGAGGAGATGGAAATGAAACAGACAGACAGTTAACTTCAACACTGTATCTGTCCTGGGAGTGTATGAAGGGGAGTGTCGAGGCAGCTTTACTCTGCATCTAAAGCCTTGCTGTATCTGTCCTGGGAGTATTTAATGGCGACAGTGTAGAGGGAGCTTTACTCTGTGTCTAACTCCATCCTGTATCAATCCTGGGAGTGTTTTGATGTGGGAAAGTGCAGAGGGAGCTTTACTCTCTATCTAACCCCGTGCTGTACCTGTCCTGGGAGTGTTTGAAGGGGACAGTGTAGAGGGAGCTTTACTCTGTATCTAACCCCGTGCTGTAACTGTCCTGGGTGTGTTTGATGGGAACACTGTGGAGGGAGCTTTCCTCTGTATCTAACCCCGTGCTGTACCTGTCCTGGGTGTGTTTGATGGGGACAGAGTAGAGGGAGCTTTACTCTGTATCTAACCCCGTGCTGTACCTGTCCTGGGTGTGTTTGATGGGGACAGTGCAGAGAGAGCTTTACTCTGTATCCAACCCCGTGCTGTACCTGTCCTGGGTGTGTTTGATGGGGACAGTGTAGAGGGAGCTTTACTCTGTATCTAACCCCGTGCTGCACCTGTCCTGGGTGTGTTTGATGGGGACAGTGTAGAGGGAGCTTTACTCTGTATCTAACCCCGTGCTGTACCTGTCCTGGGAGTGTTTGATGGGGATATTGGAGAGGGAGCTTTACTCTGTATCTAACCCCGTGCTGTACCTGTCCTGGGAGTGTTTGATGGGGACATTGGAGAGGGAGCTTTACTCTGTATCTCGCCCCGTGCTGCACCTGTCCTGGGAGTGTTTGAAGGGGACCCGTGTTGAGGGAGCTTTACTCTGTACTTAACCCTGTGCTGTATCTGTCCTTGGAGTGTTTCATGGCGACAGTGTAGAGGGAGCTTTACTCTGTACTAACCTCGTGCTGTACCTGTCATGGGAGTGTCTGAAGTGGACAGTGTAGAGGGAGCTTTATTCTATGTCTAACTCCGTGCTGTACCTGTCCTGGGAGTGTTTTCTGGGGACAGTGTACAGCGAGCTTTACTCTGTATCTAATCCCGTGCTGCACCTGTCCTGAGTGTGGTTCATGGGGACAGTGTCGAGGGAGCTTCACTCTGTATCTAACCCCGTGCTGTCCCTGTCCTGGGAGTGTTTGATGCGGACAGTGTCGAGGGAGCTTTACTCTGTATCTAACCCCGTGCTGCACCTGTCCTGAGTGTGTTTGATGGGGACAGTGTACAGCGAGCTTTACTCTGTATCGAACCCCGTGCTGTACCTGTCCTGGGAGTGTTTGATGGGGGCGGTGTAGAGGGAGCTTTACTCTGTATCTAACCCCGTGCTGTACCTGAACTGAGTGTGTTTGGTGAGGACAGTTTAGAGGGAGCTGTACTCTGTATCTAACCCCGTGCTGTACCTGTCCTGAGTGTGTTTGATGGGGACAGTGTACAGCGAGCTTCACTCTGTATCTAACCCCGTGCTGTACCTGTCCTGAGTGTGTTTGATGGGGACAGTGGACAGCGAGCTTTACTCTGTATCTAATCCCGTGCAGCACCTGTCCTGGGAGTGTTTCCTGGGGACAGTGTCGAGGGAGCTTTTCTCTGTATCTAACCCCGTGCTGTATCTGTCCTGGGTGTGTTTGATGGGGACAGTGCAGAGGGAGCTTTACTCTGTATCTAACCCCGTGTTGTACCTGTCCTGGGAGTGTTTGATGGGGGACAGTATAGAGGGAGCTTTCCTCTGTGTCTAACCCCGTGCTGCACCTGTCCTGGGTGTGTTTGATGGGAACAGTGTGGAGGGAGCTTTACTCTGTATCTAACCCCGTGCTGCACCTGTCCCGAGTGTGTTTGATGGGGACAGTGTACAGCGAGCTTTACTCTGTATCTAATCCCGTGCAGCACCTGTCCTGGGAGTGTTTCATGGGGACAGTGTCGAGGGAGCTTTTCTCTGTATCTAACCCCGTGCTGTATCTGTCCTGGTTGTGTTTGATGGGGACAGTGGAGATTGAGCTTTCCTCTGTGTCTAACCCCGTGCTGCACCTGTCCTGAGTGTGTTTGATGGGGACAGTGTACAGCGAGCTTTACTTTGTATCTAACCCCGTGCTGTACCTGTCCTGGGACTGTTTGATGGGGACGGTGTAGAGGGAGTTTATTCTGTGTCTAATCCCGTGCTGTACCTGTCCTGAGTGTGTTTGCTGGGAACAGTTTAGAGGGAGCTTTACTCTGTATCTCACCCCGTGCTGTACCTGTCCTGGGAGTGTTTGAAGGGGACAGTGTAGAGGGAGCTTTACTCTGTATCTAACCCCGTGCTGTACCTGTCCTCGGAGCGTTTGATGGGGATAGTGTAGAGGGATCTTTATTCTGTATCTAATCCCGGGCTGTAACTGTCCTGGGTGTCTTTGATGGGGACAGTGTCGAGGGAGCTTTACTCTGTATCTAACCCCGTGCTGTATCTGACCTGGAAGTGTTTGATGCGGACAGTGTCGAGGGAGCTTTACTCTGTATCTAAGGCCGTGTTGCACCTGTCCTGAGTGTGTTTGATGGGGACAGTGTCGAGGGAGCTTTACTCTGTATCTAACCCCGTGCTGCACCTGTCCTGAGTGTGTTTGATGGGGACAGTGTACAGCGAGCTTTACTCTGTATCGAATGCCGTGCTGCACCTGTCCTGGGAGTGTTTCATGGGGACAGTGTAGAGGGAGCTTTACTCTGTATCTAACCCCTTGTTGTACCTGTCCTGGGATTGTTTGATGGGGACAGTGTCGAGGGAGCTTTACTCTGTATCTAACCCCGTGCTGTATCTGTCCTGGGAGTGTTTGATGCCGACAGTGTCGAGGGAGCTTTACTCTGTGTCTAACCCTGTGCTGCACCTGTCCTGAGTGTGTTTGATGGGGACAGTGTACAGCGAGCTTTACTCTGTATCTAACCCCGTGCTTTACCTGTCCTGAGTGTGTTTGGTGGGGACAGTGTCGAGGGAGCTTTTCTCTGTATCGAACCCCGTGCTGTATCTGTCCTGGGAGTGTTTGATGGGGACGGTGTAGAGGGAGCTTAACTCTGTATCTCACCCCGTGCTTTCCCTGTCCTGAGTGTGTTTGATGGGGACAGTGTCGAGGGAGCTTTACTCTGTATCTAACCCCGTGCTGTATCTGTCCTGGGAGTGTTTGATGGGGACGGTGTACAGCAAGCTCTACTCTGTATCTAATCCCGTGCTGTATCTGTCCTGGGAGTGTTTGATGGGTCAGTGTGGAGGGAGCATTACTCTGTATCTAATCCCGTGCTGCACCTGTCCTGGGAGTGTTTGATGGGGACAGTGTAGAGGGAGCTTTACTCTGTATCTAATCCCGTGCTGTATCTGTCCTGGGAGTGTTTGATGGTGACAGTGCAGAGGGAGCTTTACTCTGTATCTAATCCCGTGCTGTACCTGTCCTGGGAGTGTTTGATTGGGACAGTGTAGAGGGAGCTTTACTCTGTATCTAATCCCGTGTTGTACCTGTCCTGGGAGTGTTTGATGGGGGACAGTGTAGAGGGAGCTTTACTCTGTATCTAACCCCGTGTTGTACCTGTCCTGGGAGTGTTTGATGGGGGACAGTGTAGAGGGAGCTTTACTCTGTATCTCACCCCGTGCTGTATCTGTCCTGGGTGTGTCTGATTGGGACAGTGTGGAGGGAGCTTTACTCTGTCTCTAACCCCGTGCTGTACCTGCCCTGGGAGTGTTTGATGTGGGACAGTGTAGAGGGAGCTTTACTCTGTATCTAACCCCGTGCTGAACCTGTCCTGGTAGTGTTTGATGGGGACAGTGTAGAGGGAGCTTTACACTGTATCTAACCCCGTGCTGCACCTGTCCTGGGTGTGTTTGATGGGAACAGTATACAGGGAGCTTTACTCTGTATCTAACCCCGTGCTGCACCTGTCCTGGGAGTGTTTAATGGGGACAATGTAGAGGGAGCTTCTCTCTGTATCTAACCCTGTGCTGTATCTGTCCTGGGTGTATTTCATGGGGACAGTGTAGAGGGAGCTTTCCTCTGTATCTAACCCCGTGCTGCACCTGTCCTGAGTGTGTTTGATGGGGACAGTGTAGAGGGACCTTCACTCTGTATCTAACCCCGTGCTGCACCTGTCCTGAGTGTGTTTGATGGGGACAGTGTACAGCGAGCTTTATTCTGTATCTAACCCCGTGCTGTACCTGTCCTGAGTGTGTTTGGTGGGGACAGTGTAGAGGGAGGTTTTCTCTGCATGAAAACACTTGATGAATCCACTCTTCGATCGCTTCAATGTGGGAACAAAGGGGGATCTAATTTTATCCAGTAATTGGATAGAGCTCTTGGGGCTAAAGTGGGATCAGGATGTTGAATTTGATGATCAGCCATGATCATAATGAATGTTGGAGCAGGCTGGAAGGGCCGAATGGCCTCCTCCTGCTTCTAGTTTGTGTGTTTATAAATGATGAAAAGGCAGCAGCAGTGGGAGTTCAATATGTGTGGATATTTCACAGCTGTATTCACACAATACACACAGCAATGTCGCTGATATCTTGGAAATGCTGCAAATGTTGTCAAACACAATACGCAGGGCACCTTAATGTTGCAATGTTACTCCCAAACTGTCATCCCACAGGGTCAACATTTCTGTACAATGTGAGTGAATCGTAAGTTAATATAGTTCAGTTTCAATGTTTAAAATAACCAGTCACTTTTCTGTGGCTGCTTTGGGAATGTCAGTGGAATGTAGTTTACAGTAAAGTCTGAACAATTGTATTGGGGAATAATTGGAAGCAGTTTCCATTGAGAGCTTCCTGCATTCTGGAAATGTGTGTGATCTATTCAGAGATTGGAAATGATGGATGAATAAAGATACAGTTCTTTGTTACTGACATTAGATTGTGACCCTTGAAGTTTCACCAGTTCCATGTGCTGAGAGAAAGGAATGATTAAGCAACATCCAGCATTCAAATTCTCCAGAGAAGTTTAAAAGGCAGTGAAAGACTGAATACACAAACTCTGAGACAGACAGACACAACTGTATTCACAGCTTAAACTTCATGTTAGAATCTGCAGAGATGAGATCATGGTTGGAATGAACAAGAGTCCACACTGGGATGCTGAGCAATTTGAGTTCTGTTTTTCCTAAAAGTCAACCTAAAAATCTGCAATTAAAAATTCCTTGGACAGAGCAGAGGGGATTTTACTCTGTGTGTTGTGTTTGGGTTGGAAGTGTTTTCTGAGCAGGGTGGTACAATGGCACAGTGGTTGGCACTGCTGCCTCACAGCGCCAGGGACCCGGGTTCAATTCCAGCCTCGGGTGACTGTCTGTATGGAGTTTACACATTCTCCCCATGTCTGCGTTGGTTTCCTCCGGGTGCCCCGGTTTCCTCCCACACTCCAAAGATATGCGGGCTATTTTGATTGGCTATGCTAAATTGCCCCTTAGTGTCCAGGGATGTGTAGGTTCGGGGAATTAGCTCTGGTAAATGCATGGCATTATGCGGATAGATGCTCTTTCGGAGAGTCAGTACAGACCCGATAGGCTGAATGTCCTCCTTCTGCACTGTGGTGATTGTATGGTTTTTGTGTCGATGAAGATTTCCTCTGAAACACTGGGATTGAGGTTAAGGAGTGATTTAATGAAACCCTTCAAAATAATAAGTGAAATGGAGAGGGTTAATAAAGAAGAAAGCTAAAAGCAAAATACTGCAGATACAGGAATCATGGGTGGCACAGAGGTTAGCACTGCTGCCTCAGAGCGCCAGGGACCCGGGGTCGAATCCACGCTCGGGTCACTGTCTGTGCGGAGTCTGTACATTCTCCCCGTGTCTGCGTGGGTTTCCTCCGCCTGCTCCACTTTCCTCCCACAGTCTGAAAGACACGATGGTTAGGTGCGTTGGCCATGCTAAATTCTCCCTCAGTGTCGCCGAACAGGTGGCGGAGTGTGTCGACTTGTGAATTTTCACAGTAACTTCATTGCAGTGTTAAAGTAAGCCTATTTGTGACACGAATAAATAAACTTAAACTCAAAACTGAAACAAAAACAAAATGCTGTAAAATCTCAGCAGGTCTGACAGCATCTGTGGAGAGGGAATAGAGCCAATGTTTCGAGTCAGGATGACCCACTGATACTGATAAAGGGGAACATTTTCTGCTGGTTGGGGAGTCTAGGACTTGGGGGACATTGGATTTTAGACAATGTTTAGTATTTCAGACTTTTAGGAGTGAAATGAAGAAACACTTTGCCACGTGGAACTTACAAAGAAACATAGAAAATAGGAACAGGTGGAGGCCATTCAGCCCTTCCATCCTGCTCCGCCATCCATTGTGACCATGGCTGATCATGGTTTCCTCCGGGTGCTCCGGTTTCCTCCCACAGTCAAAAGATGCCCAGGTTGGTTGATTGGCCGTGACAAATTGACCCTAGTTTCGGGGGGGATCAGCAGGGTAAATGTGTGGTGTTACGGGGATAGGGTGGGATTGTTGTCGGTGCAGGCTCGATGGGCCGAATGGTCTCCTCCTGTTCCTATTTGCGACGTTTCTTTGTAAGTGTCAGGTACAATCTGCGACTGTACATCTTGTGTGTCTCAGTGTCAGCTCTGAAACCTGTACAGCACAATCCCATCCTGTTTCAGTCCCAGTCTGCCTCTGTATCTGTATCTCTCCCTCTGAAATTAGCTTGTCCTTTTCCTGAATAAGACTGACTACATTTCCAAAGGGCTGGATTCATACAATAAAACAGCAAGCTTTCTTCAAACGATGGTTTGCAAATGTTGGTGAGCTCAGTACACGTGGTACATTAATGTTACAATGAGATAGAATCTGTATTCAGACAACTGTCATCCCAGAGGCTCCAAACTTCACCGTGTTAACATTCTGACCAAACACTAAAGCTTTCCATAAAGCAAGGCTGACAAATTCCAATCCTCCTTTTCCGATGCGCTCTGACTAATATATTTCTTTCACTCACTATCTCTCGGTCCCCCTCTTGATCTTTGTCACTCCCTTTTTCTCACTCACTCAGTCTGTGTTTTCTCTGAATCTCTCTCTCTCTCCCTCTGAGAATCTAGAATGAAACATCAGTCAGCTTTTTTAGGTTTGTTCACAGTGAGCAATTTTCTTCAATGCTTTCTCAGATAAGGAGAGCAAAACTGTACACAATACTGCAGGTGTGGTCTCACTGAGGCCCTGTACAGCTGCAGTAAGACATCCTTGCTCCTGGACTCACATCCTCTTGCAAAGAAGGACAACATCCCATTGGTCTTCCTAACTGCTTGCTTTCCTGCACGCTCACTTCCAGTGACTGGTGTATAAGGACATCCAGGTCCCTTTGTACACCATCATTCCCAATCTATCACCATTTAACCTATACTCTGCCATTCTGTTTCTCCGTTCAAAGTGGAAAACATCACATTTATCCACATGTGTGGTGTGTGAGTTTGTGTCCAAATACAGTCAAACTAAGACACAAACTGGGGCTTTAACCACACACACAGTGTTGTGTACAGTTTTATCCTCTTACCTAAGGAAATACATTCTTGTTGAGAGACTTCAATGAGGTTTAACTGCATTAATTCCAGGGGTGGAGGGAGTGTCCCCTGAGGAAAGATTCAATAGACTGGACTTTTATTTTATGCACTTTGGAAGAATGAGAGGTGATCTCATTCAAACTCAGAGAGTTGTTACAGGGCCCAGCGGGGTAGAGACATAAAGATTTACACATTGGAAACAAGCCCTTTGGCCAAACTTGTCCATGCCACCCAGATTTTACCATTAAGCTAGTACCATTTGCCTGTTTGACATATATCCCTCCATACCAATCTTCCCAATATAACTGTCTAAATGCTTTCTAAAATATAAAATTGTACCCGCCGCTACTACGACCTCTGGCAGCTTGTTCCAATTCCTCACCACCCTCTGTGTGAAAAGAATTGCCCTCTGGACCCTCTCCTCTCTCACCTTAAACCTGTGCCCTCTAGTTTTAGACTCCCCTCCCTTTTGGAAAAGATGTTGACTAGCTTATCAAAGGACAACAAAAATTACAGCACAGGAACAGGCCCTTCGGCCCTCCAAGCCTGCACCGACCATGCTGCCTGACTGAACTAAAACCCCCTACCCTTCCGGGGACCATATCCCTCTATTCCCATCCTATTCATGTATTTGTCCAGACACTCCGTAAAACTCACGATTGTGTCTGCTTCCACTACCTCCCCGGCAGTGAGTTCCAGGCACACCACCCTCTGTGTAAAAAACATGCCTCGTACATCTCCTTTAAACCTTGCCTCTCGCACCTGAAACTTATGCCCCCGAGTAATTGACTCTTCGACCCAGAGAAAAAGCTTCTGAATATCCACTCTGACCATGCCCCTCATAATCTTGGAGACTTCTACCAGTTCACCCCTCAACCTCTGTCGTTCCAATGAGAACAAATCAAGTTTCTCCAACCTCTCCTCATAGCTAATGCCCTCCATACCAGGCAACATCCTGGTAAATCTTTTCTGAATCCTCTCCAAAGCCTCCACATCTTTCTGGTAGTGTGTCGACCAGAATTGAACACTATATTCCAAGTGCGGATTAACTGAGGTTCTATAAAGCTGCTATATTTATGCCTCATTATTTTATAGACCTCTATAAGACCACGCCTAAGTCAACTCAAGGACAAAAAGTCCCAGACTATCCAGCCTCTCATTATAACTCAAACCATCAAGACCCTGTAGCATCCCAGTAATTCTTTTCTGCGCACTTTCTGGTTTAATATTATCCTTTCTATAATAGGGTGACCAAAACAATACACAGCATTCCAAGTGTGGTCTTACCAATGCCTTGTATAACTTCAACAAGACGTCCCAACTCCTGTATTCCATGTTCTGACCAATGAAACCAAGAGTGTGGAATGCCTTCTTCACCACTCTATCCACCTGTGACTCCACTTTCAAGGAGTTATCAATCTGTACCCCGAGATCTCTTTGTTCTGTAACTCTCACCAACACCCTACCATTAACTGAGTAAGTCCTGCGTTGGTTCAATCCACCAAAATGCATCACCTCGCATTTATCTAAATTAAACTCCATCTGCCATTCATCAGCCCACTGGCCCAATTGATCAAGATCCCGTTGCAATCCGAGATAACCTTCTTCACTGTCCACTATGCCATAAATGTTGGTGTCATTTGCAAACTTACGAACCAGGCCTCCTAAATTCTCATCCAAATCATTAATATAAATGACAAATAACAGTGGACCCAGCACCGATCCCTGAGGCACCCCGCTGGTCACAGGCCTCCAGTTTGACAAAAAAACAACCCTCTACAACCACCTTCTGTCATCAAGCCTATTTTATATCAATTTGGCTACCTCACCCTGGATCCCGTGAGATTTAACCAAATCCTGTCTGCTTTTGTTTTGAAATGTTTACATTTTTTAACACTGAAACCTCTTGCCCTTGTTGGGAATATCAGTGCGGTTTGAGAAAAGCAAACACTGATCCCACACTCAACAGCCCCCAACACAAGACTGAGCAGAGAGTGTGAAATGTGACTGGTGTGAGTGTGGATTGTCTTTTAAAAGTGGGTAAGAAACACTCCTCCATTTTCAAATCTTTACCTTGCTTATGTCGCGTCTCGGACTCCCCTGTCACTCACTATCCATCTGAATTAATCTCTATTCCTCACTGTCTAACTGTTACTCTCTGCATTGCTCCCTCTCCCTATCTCTCTGTTACTCTGCATCGCTCCATCTCTCTCTCTCTTCCTCTCTCTCTCTATCCCTCTCATCCACCATGTTGTTTACCGTTAAGGGGTCTAATCACGGAGAATTCAAACACTCTTTCTGTTTCTGTCTTGGCAGAATTAGCAACATGAGTGCAAATTTCAAGATTGGATTCACACAATACAGACAGAACAGTATTTATATAATGGCTTCTGCAAATGCTGGTGAGCTCAGTACATGTGGTACCGAATGTTACAATAAGATAGAATCTGTATTCAGACAACTGTTACTCTCTGCATTGCTCTCTCTCATTCTCCCTACCTCTCTGTTACTCTGTATCTCTTCCTCTCTCTCTCTATCCCTCTCATCCACCATGTTGTTTATCGTTAAGGGGTCTAATCACGGAGAATTCAAACACTCTTTCTGTTTCTGTTTTGGCAGAATTAGCAACATGAGTGGATATTTCAAGACTGGATTCACACAATACAGACAGAACGCTGGTGAGCTCAGTACACGTGGTACCTGAATGTTACAATAAGATAGAATCTGTATTCAGACAACTGTCACCCCACAGGGTCCAAACTTCACCGTGTTAATTTGATTTGATTTGATTGATTTGTATTGGGATGCAGTGAAAAGTATTGTTTCTTGTGCGCTATACAGACAAAACATTCCGTACATAGAGTACACAGGGAGAAGGAGAGGAAAGGGTGCAGAATATCGTGTTGCAGTTACCGATAGGGTGTAGAAAAAGATCAGCTCACACACACTCTCTCTTACACACTCTCAGACACACACATAATCTCACACACACACACACACACTCAGACACACACACACTCTCTCTTACACACTCTCAGACACACACATAATCTCACACACACACACACACACTCTCTCTTACACACTCTCAGACACACACATAATCTCATACACACACTCTCTCTCACACACACACACTCTCTCTCACACACACACACTGTCACACACACTCTTTCACGCTCACACACTCTCTAACACATGCACTCTCTCACACAGACAAACTCACACATACACGCGCTCTCTCACTCACACACAAGACTCTCTCTCATACACACGCGCACTCTTACGCACTCACACACACACACGCTCTCTCTCTCACACACACTCTCTCTCACACACGTACTCTCTCTCTCACACACACACTCTCTCTCACACACACACTCACACACTCTTTTATGCTCACACACTCTCTCATGCACTCTGTCACATATACACTCTCTCTCACACACACACACACTCACACACAGTCTCTCTCTCTCGCACACTCTCTGTCTCTCTCTAACACTGTCTCTCAAACATTCCCTCTCTCTCTCACACACACACAAACACACACATATTCTCTCTCACTCACACACAATGATGGGGACAGTGTAGAGGGAACTTTACTCTGTATCTAACCCTGTGCTGTACCTGTCCTGGGTGTGTTTGATGGGGACAGTGTGGAGGGAGCTTTCCTCTGTATCTAACCCCGTGCTGTACCTGTCCTGGGTGTGTTTGATGGGGACAGTGTAGAGGGAGCTTTACTCTATATCAAGCCCCGTGCTGTACCTGTCCTGGGAGTGTTTGATGTGGACAGTGTAGAGGGAGCTTTACTCTGTATCTAACCCCATGCTCTATCTGTCCTGTGTGTGTTTGATGGAGACAGTGTAGAGGGAGCTTTACTCTGTATCTAACCCCATGCTCTATCTGTCCTGGGAGTTTTTGATGGGGACAGTGTAGAGGGAGCTTTACTCTGTATCTAACCCCATGCTGTCCCTGTCCTGGGTGTGTTTGATGGGGACAGTGTAGAGGGAGCTTTACTCTGTATCTAACCCCGTGCTGTACCTGTCCTGGGAGTGTTTGATGGGGACAGTGTAGAGGGAGCTTTACTCTATATCAAGCCCCGTGCTGTACCTGTCCTGGGAGTGTTTGATGGGGACAGTGTAGAGGGAGCTTTACTCTGTATCTAACCCCATGCACTATCTGTCCTGTGTGTGTTTGATGGGGACAGTGTAGAGGGAGCTTTACTCTGTATCTAACCCCTTGTTGTACCTGTCCTGTGTGTGTTTGATGGGGTAAGAAGTTTAACAACACCAGGTTAAAGTCCAACAGGTTTATTTGGTAGCAAAAGCCACACAAGCTTTCGAGGCTCTGAGCCCCTTCTTCAGGTGACTCACCTGAAGAAGGGGCTCAGAGCCTCGAAAGCTTGTGTGGCTTTTGCTACCAAATAAACCTGTTGGACTTTAACCTGGTGTTGTTAAACTTCTTACTGTGTTTACCCCAGTCCAACGCCGGCATCTCCACATCATGTGTTTGATGGGGACCGTGTGGAAGCAGCTTTTCCCTTTATCTGACCCCGTGTTGTATCTGTCCTGTGTGTGTTTGATGGGGGACAGTGCAGAGGGAGCTTTACTCTGTATCTAACCCCGTGTTGTATCTGTCCTGTGTGTGTTTGATGGGGACAGTGCAGAGGGAGCTTTACTCTGTATCTAACTCCGTGTTGTATCTGTCCTGTGTGTGTTTGATGGGGACAGTGTGCAGGGAGCTTTATTCTGTAACCCCATGCTGAACATGTCCTGTGAGTGTTTGATGGGGACAGTGTCGAGGGGGTTTTACTCTCCATCTAACCCCGTGCTGTACCTGTCCTGGGAGTGTTTGATGGGGACAGTGTGGAGGGAGCTTGACTCTGTATCTAACCCCGTGCTGTACCTGTCCTGGGAGTGTTTGATGGGGACTGTGTGGAGGGAGCTTGACTCTGTATCTAACCCCGTACTGTACCTGTCCTGGGAGTGTTTAATGGGGACAGTGTAGAGGGAGCTTTACTCTGTATCTAACCCCGTGCTGTACCTGTCCTGGGAGTGTTTGATGGGGACAGTGTGGAGGGAGCTTTACTCTATATCTAGCCCCGTGCTGTATCTGTCCTGGCAGTGTTTGATGGGGACAGTGTGGAGGGAGCTTTAATCTGTATCTAACCCCGTGCTGTACCTGTCCTGGGAGTGTTTGATGGGGACAGTGTAGAGGGAGCTTTACTCTGCATCAAACCCCGTGCTCTATCTGTCCTGGGACTATTTGATGGGGACAGTGTAGAGGGAACTTTACTTTGTATCTAAACCCGTGCTGTGTCTGTCCTGGTTGTGTTTGATGGGGACCGTATAGAGGGAGTTTTACTCTCTATCTAACCCCGTGCTCCAGCTGTCCTGGGAGTGTTTGATGGGGACAGTGTAGAGGGAGCTTTACTCTGTATCTAACCCCATGCTCGACCTGTCCTGGGAGTGTTGGATGGGGGACAATGCAGAGGAAGCTTTACTCTGTCTCTAACCGCGTGCTGTATCTATCCTGGGTGTGTTTGATGGGGACAGTGTAGAGGGAGCTTTAGTCTAAATCTAGCCCCGTGCTGTACCTGTCCTGGCAGTGTTTGATGGGGACCGTGTGGAGGGAGCTTTACTCTGTATCGAACCCCGTGCTCCACATGTCCTGGGAGTGTTTGATGGGGACAGTATAGAGGGAACTTTACTCTGGATCTAACCCCGTGCTGTATCCATCCTGGGTGTGTTTGATGGGGACAGTGGAGAGGAAGCTTTACTCTGTATCTAACGCCGTGCTGTACCTGCCCTGGGAGTGTTTGATGGGGACAGTGTGCAGGGAGCTTTATTCTGTATCTCACCCCATGCTGTATCTGTCCTGTGTGTGTTTGATGAGGACAGTGTGAAGGGAGCTTTATTCTGTAACCCCATGCTGAACATGTCCTGTGAGTGTTTGATGGGGACAGTGTAGAGGGAGCTTTACTCTGTATCTAACCCCATGCTGTACCTGTCCTGGGAGTGTTGGATGGGGGGCAATGCAGAGGGAGCTTTATTCTGTATCTAAACGCGTGCTGTACCTGTCCTGGGAGTGTTTGATGGGGACAGTGTAGAGGGAGCTTTACTCTGTATCTAACCCCATGCTCTGGTTGTCCTGGGAGTGATTGATGGGGACAGTAGAGAGGGAGCTTTACTTTGTTTCTAACCCCGTGCTCTATCTTTCCTGGGAGTGTTTGATGTGGACAGTGCACAGGGAGCTTTACTCTGTATCTAGCTCCGAGTTGTACCTGTCCAGGGAGTGTTTGATGGGGGACGATATAGAGGGAGCTTTACTCTCTATCGAGACCCGTCCTGTCCCTGTCCTGGGTGATTTGGTGTGGACAGTGGGGAAGCAGCTTTTCCCTCTATCCATCCTCGTGCTGTATCTATCATTGCATCGTTTGATAGTGACAGTGTGGAGGGAGCTTGACTCTGTATCTAACCCCGTGCTGTACCTGTCCTGGGAGTGTTTGATGGGGACAGTGTAGAGGGAGCTTTATTCTGTATCTAACCCCGTGCTGTATCTATCCTGGGTCTGTTTGATGAGGACAGTGTCGAGGAAGCTTTGCTCTGTATCTAACCCCGTGCTGTACCTGTCCTGGGAGTGTTTGATGGGGCACAGTGTAGAGGGAGCTTTACTATGTATCTAACCCCGTGCTGTACCTGTCCTGGGTGTGTTTGATGGGGACAGTGCAGAGGGAGCTTTACTCTGTATCCAATCCCATGCTCTATCTGTCCTGTGTGTGTTTGATGGGGACAGTGTGCAGGGAGCTTTATTCTGTAACCCCATGCTGAACATGTCCTGGGGGTTTTTGATGGGGACAGTGCAGAGGGAGCTTTACACTGTATCTAACCGCGTGCTGTACCTGTCCTGGGTGTGTTTGATGGGGACAGTGCAGAGGGAGCTTTACTCTGTATCTAACCCCGTGCTGTACCTGTCCTGGGAGTGTTTGATGGGGACAGTGTAGAGGGAGCTTTACACTGTATCTAACCCCGTGCTGTACCTGTCCTGGGAGTGTTTGATGGGGACAGTGCAGAGGGAGCTTTACACTGTATCTAACCGCGTGCTGTACCTGTCCTGGCATTGTTTGATGGGGACGGTGGAGAGGGAGCTTTACTCTGTATCTAACACCGTGCTGGGCCTGTCCTGGGAGTGTTTGATGGGGACAGTGTCGAGGGAGCTTTACTCTGTATCGAACCCCGTGCTGTACCTGTCCTGGGAGTGTATGAAGGGGACAGTGTCGAGGCAGCTTTACTCTGCATCTAATGCCTTGCTGTATCTGTCCTGGGAGTATTTAATGGCGACAGTGTAGAGGGAGCTTTACTCTGTATCTAACTCCATGGTGTATCTATCCTGGGAATTGTTTGATCGGGACAGTGTAGAGTGAGCTTCACTCTTCATCTATCCCTGTGCTGTATCTGTTCTGGGAGTATTTAATGGCGACAGTGTAGAGGGAGCTTTACTCTGTATCTAACCCCTTTCCTTGCCTGTCCTGGGAGTGTTTGATGGGGACAGTTTAGAGGGAGCTTTACTCTGTATTTAAGCCCGTGCTGTACCTGTCCTGGGAGTGTTTGATGGGGACAGTGACGAGGGAGCTTTACTCTGTATCTAGCCCCGTGCTGTACCTGTCCCTGGAGTGTTTGATGGGGACAGTGTCGAGGGAGCTTTACTCTGTATCTAACCCCGTGCTGTACCTGTCCTGGGAGTGTTTGATGGGGACAGTGCAGAGGGAGCTTTACTCTGTATCTAACCCCGTTCTGTACTTGCTCTGGGAGTGTTTGATGGGGACGGTGTAGAGGGAGATTGACTCTGTATCAAACCCCGTGCTGGACCTGTCCTGGGAGTGTTTGATGGGGGACAGTGGAGAGGGAGCTTTACTCTGTATCTATCCCTGTGCTGTACCTGTCCTGGGAGTGTTTGATGGGGACAGTGTACAGGGAACTTTATTCTGTATCTAACCCCGTGCTGTATCTGTCCTGGGTGTGTTTGATGGGGACAGTGTCGAGGGAGCTTTACTTTGGATCGAACCCCATGCTGCACCTTTCCTGGGTGTGTTTGATGGGAACAGTGTCGGGGGAGCTTTACTCTGTATCTAACCCCGTGCTGCACCTGTCCTGAGTGTGTTTGATGGGGACAGTGTACAGCGAGCTTTACTCTGTATCTAATCCCATGCTGCACCTGTCCTGTGAGTGTTTCATGGGGACAGTGTAGAGGGAGCTTTTCTCTATCTATCCCCGTGCTGTACCTCTCCTGGGAGTGTTTGACGGGGGACAGTGTAGAGGGAGCTTTACTCTGTATCTAACCCCTTTGCTGTCCCTGTCCTGGGAGTGTTCGATGGGGACAGTGTAGAGGGAGCTTTACTCTGTATCTAACCCCTTTGCTGTCCCTGTCCTGAGAGTGTTTGATGGGGACAGTGTAGAGGGAGCTTTACTTTGGATCTAACCCCGTGCTGTACCTGTCCTGGGAGTGTTTGACGGGGACAGTGTAGAGGGAGCTTTACTCTGTATCTAACCCCTTTGCTGTGCCTGTCCTGGGAGTGTTTGATGCGGACAGTGTAGAGGGAGCTTTACTCTGTATCGAACCCTGTGCTGTACCTGTCCTGGGAGTGTTTGATGGGGACAGTGTCGAGGGAGCTTTACTCTGTATCTAGCCCCGTGCTGTACCTGCCCCTGGATTGTTTGATGGGGACGGTGTAGAGGGAGCTTTACTCTGTATCTAACCCCGTGCTGTACCTGTCCTGGGAGTGTTTGATGGGGACAGTGTCGAGGGAGCTTTACTCTGTGTGAAACCCCGTGCTGCAGCTATCCGGGGAGTGTTTGATGGGGGACAGTGTAGAGGGAGCTTTACTCTGTATCTAACCCCGTGCTGTACCTGTCCGGGGACTGCTGGATGGGGACAGTGTAGAGGGAGCTTTACTCTGTATCTAACCCCTTTCCTTGCCTGTCCTGGGAGTGTTTGATGGGGACAGTGTAGAGGGAGCTTTACTCTGTATCTAACCACGTGCTGTACCTGTCCTGGGAGTGTTTGATGGGGGACAGTGTAGAGGGAGCTTTACTCTGTATCTCGCCCCGTGCTGTACCTGTCCCTGGAGTGTTTGATGGGGACAGTGTAGAGGGAGCTTTACTCTGTATCTAACCCCGTGCTGTACCTGTCCTGGGAGTGTTTGATGGGGGACAGTTTAGAGGGAGCTTTACTCTGTATCAATCCCCATGCTGTACCTGTTCTGGGAGTGTTTGATGGGGACAGTGTAGAGGGTGCTTTACTCTGTATCTAACCCCGTGCTGTACCTGTCCTGGGAGTGTTTGATGGGGACAGTGTCGAAGGAGCTTGACTCTGGATCTAACCCCGTGCTGTACCTCTCCTGGGAGTGTTTGAAGGGGACAGTGCAGAGGGAGCTTTACTCTGTATCTCGCCCCGTGCTGTCCCTGTCCTGGGAGTGTTTGATGGCGACAGTGTCGGGGGAGCTGTACTCTGTATCTAACTCCATGCTGTACCTATTCTGGGAGTGTATAATGGGGACAGTGTAGAGTGAGCTTCACTCTGCATCTAACCCCGTGCTGTACCTGTCCTGGGAGTGTATGAAGGGGACAGTGTGGAGGGAGCTTTAATCTGTATCTAACCCCGTGCTGTACCTGTCCTGGGAGTGTTTGATGGGGACAGTGTAGAGGGAGCTTTACTCTGCATCAAACCCCGTGCTCTATCTGTCCTGGGACTATTTGATGGGGACAGTGTAGAGGGAACTTTACTTTGTATCTAAACCCGTGCTGTGTCTGTCCTGGTTGTGTTTGATGGGGACCGTATAGAGGGAGTTTTACTCTCTATCTAACCCCGTGCTCCAGCTGTCCTGGGAGTGTTTGATGGGGACAGTGTAGAGGGAGCTTTACTCTGTATCTAACCCCATGCTCGACCTGTCCTGGGAGTGTTGGATGGGCGACAATGCAGAGGAAGCTTTACTCTGTCTCTAACCGCGTGCTGTATCTATCCTGGGTGTGTTTGATGGGGACAGTGTAGAGGGAGCTTTAGTCTAAATCTAGCCCCGTGCTGTACCTGTCCTGGCAGTGTTTGATGGGGACCGTGTGGAGGGAGCTTTACTCTGTATCGAACCCCGTGCTCCACATGTCCTGGGAGTGTTTGATGGGGACAGTATAGAGGGAACTTTACTCTGGATCTAACCCCGTGCTGTATCCATCCTGGGTGTGTTTGATGGGGACAGTGGAGAGGAAGCTTTACTCTGTATCTAACGCCGTGCTGTACCTGCCCTGGGAGTGTTTGATGGGGACAGTGTGCAGGGAGCTTTATTCTGTATCTCACCCCATGCTGTATCTGTCCTGTGTGTGTTTGATGAGGACAGTGTGAAGGGAGCTTTATTCTGTAACC
The DNA here is from genome assembly GCF_964213995.1 of Mustelus asterias. Classification (NCBI taxonomy): domain Eukaryota; kingdom Metazoa; phylum Chordata; class Chondrichthyes; order Carcharhiniformes; family Triakidae; genus Mustelus; species Mustelus asterias. The sequence continues at coordinate 23,604 of NW_027592838.1, forward strand.
CCATGCTGAACATGTCCTGTGAGTGTTTGATGGGGACAGTGTAGAGGGAGCTTTACTCTGTATCTAACCCCATGCTGTACCTGTCCTGGGAGTGTTGGATGGGGGGCAATGCAGAGGGAGCTTTATTCTGTATCTAAACGCGTGCTGTACCTGTCCTGGGAGTGTTTGATGGGGACAGTGTAGAGGGAGCTTTACTCTGTATCTAACCCCATGCTCTGGTTGTCCTGGGAGTGATTGATGGGGACAGTAGAGAGGGAGCTTTACTTTGTTTCTAACCCCGTGCTCTATCTTTCCTGGGAGTGTTTGATGTGGACAGTGCACAGGGAGCTTTACTCTGTATCTAGCTCCGAGTTGTACCTGTCCAGGGAGTGTTTGATGGGGGACGATATAGAGGGAGCTTTACTCTCTATCGAGACCCGTCCTGTCCCTGTCCTGGGTGATTTGGTGTGGACAGTGGGGAAGCAGCTTTTCCCTCTATCCATCCTCGTGCTGTATCTATCATTGCATCGTTTGATAGTGACAGTGTGGAGGGAGCTTGACTCTGTATCTAACCCCGTGCTGTACCTGTCCTGGGAGTGTTTGATGGGGACAGTGTAGAGGGAGCTTTATTCTGTATCTAACCCCGTGCTGTATCTATCCTGGGTCTGTTTGATGAGGACAGTGTCGAGGAAGCTTTGCTCTGTATCTAACCCCGTGCTGTACCTGTCCTGGGAGTGTTTGATGGGGCACAGTGTAGAGGGAGCTTTACTATGTATCTAACCCCGTGCTGTACCTGTCCTGGGTGTGTTTGATGGGGACAGTGCAGAGGGAGCTTTACTCTGTATCCAATCCCATGCTCTATCTGTCCTGTGTGTGTTTGATGGGGACAGTGTGCAGGGAGCTTTATTCTGTAACCCCATGCTGAACATGTCCTGGGGGTTTTTGATGGGGACAGTGCAGAGGGAGCTTTACACTGTATCTAACCGCGTGCTGTACCTGTCCTGGGTGTGTTTGATGGGGACAGTGCAGAGGGAGCTTTACTCTGTATCTAACCCCGTGCTGTACCTGTCCTGGGAGTGTTTGATGGGGACAGTGTAGAGGGAGCTTTACACTGTATCTAACCCCGTGCTGTACCTGTCCTGGGAGTGTTTGATGGGGACAGTGCAGAGGGAGCTTTACACTGTATCTAACCGCGTGCTGTACCTGTCCTGGCATTGTTTGATGGGGACGGTGGAGAGGGAGCTTTACTCTGTATCTAACACCGTGCTGGGCCTGTCCTGGGAGTGTTTGATGGGGACAGTGTCGAGGGAGCTTTACTCTGTATCGAACCCCGTGCTGTATCTGTCCTGGGAGTGTATGAAGGGGACAGTGTCGAGGCAGCTTTACTCTGCATCTAATGCCTTGCTGTATCTGTCCTGGGAGTATTTAATGGCGACAGTGTAGAGGGAGCTTTACTCTGTATCTAACTCCATGGTGTATCTATCCTGGGAATTGTTTGATCGGGACAGTGTAGAGTGAGCTTCACTCTTCATCTATCCCTGTGCTGTATCTGTTCTGGGAGTATTTAATGGCGACAGTGTAGAGGGAGCTTTACTCTGTATCTAACCCCTTTCCTTGCCTGTCCTGGGAGTGTTTGATGGGGACAGTTTAGAGGGAGCTTTCCTCTGTATTTAAGCCCGTGCTGTACCTGTCCTGGGAGTGTTTGATGGGGACAGTGACGAGGGAGCTTTACTCTGTATCTAGCCCCGTGCTGTACCTGTCCCTGGAGTGTTTGATGGGGACAGTGTCGAGGGAGCTTTACTCTGTATCTAACCCCGTGCTGTACCTGTCCTGGGAGTGTTTGATGGGGACAGTGCAGAGGGAGCTTTACTCTGTATCTAACCCCGTTCTGTACTTGCTCTGGGAGTGTTTGATGGGGACGGTGTAGAGGGAGATTGACTCTGTATCAAACCCCGTGCTGGACCTGTCCTGGGAGTGTTTGATGGGGGACAGTGGAGAGGGAGCTTTACTCTGTATCTATCCCTGTGCTGTACCTGTCCTGGGAGTGTTTGATGGGGACAGTGTACAGGGAACTTTATTCTGTATCTAACCCCGTGCTGTATCTGTCCTGGGTGTGTTTGATGGGGACAGTGTCGAGGGAGCTTTACTTTGGATCGAACCCCATGCTGCACCTTTCCTGGGTGTGTTTGATGGGAACAGTGTCGGGGGAGCTTTACTCTGTATCTAACCCCGTGCTGCACCTGTCCTGAGTGTGTTTGATGGGGACAGTGTACAGCGAGCTTTACTCTGTATCTAATCCCATGCTGCACCTGTCCTGTGAGTGTTTCATGGGGACAGTGTAGAGGGAGCTTTTCTCTATCTATCCCCGTGCTGTACCTCTCCTGGGAGTGTTTGACGGGGGACAGTGTAGAGGGAGCTTTACTCTGTATCTAACCCCTTTGCTGTCCCTGTCCTGGGAGTGTTCGATGGGGACAGTGTAGAGGGAGCTTTACTCTGTATCTAACCCCTTTGCTGTCCCTGTCCTGAGAGTGTTTGATGGGGACAGTGTAGAGGGAGCTTTACTTTGGATCTAACCCCGTGCTGTACCTGTCCTGGGAGTGTTTGACGGGGACAGTGTAGAGGGAGCTTTACTCTGTATCTAACCCCTTTGCTGTGCCTGTCCTGGGAGTGTTTGATGCGGACAGTCTAGAGGGAGCTTTACTCTGTATCGAACCCTGTGCTGTACCTGTCCTGGGAGTGTTTGATGGGGACAGTGTCGAGGGAGCTTTACTCTGTATCTAGCCCCGTGCTGTACCTGCCCCTGGATTGTTTGATGGGGACGGTGTAGAGGGAGCTTTACTCTGTATCTAACCCCGTGCTGTACCTGTCCTGGGAGTGTTTGATGGGGACAGTGTCGAGGGAGCTTTACTCTGTGTGAAACCCCGTGCTGCAGCTATCCGGGGAGTGTTTGATGGGGGACAGTGTAGAGGGAGCTTTACTCTGTATCTAACCCCGTGCTGTACCTGTCCGGGGACTGCTGGATGGGGACAGTGTAGAGGGAGCTTTACTCTGTATCTAACCCCTTTCCTTGCCTGTCCTGGGAGTGTTTGATGGGGACAGTGTAGAGGGAGCTTTACTCTGTATCTAACCACGTGCTGTACCTGTCCTGGGAGTGTTTGATGGGGGACAGTGTAGAGGGAGCTTTACTCTGTATCTCGCCCCGTGCTGTACCTGTCCCTGGAGTGTTTGATGGGGACAGTGTAGAGGGAGCTTTACTCTGTATCTAACCCCGTGCTGTACCTGTCCTGGGAGTGTTTGATGGGGGACAGTTTAGAGGGAGCTTTACTCTGTATCAATCCCCATGCTGTACCTGTTCTGGGAGTGTTTGATGGGGACAGTGTAGAGGGTGCTTTACTCTGTATCTAACCCCGTGCTGTACCTGTCCTGGGAGTGTTTGATGGGGACAGTGTCGAAGGAGCTTGACTCTGGATCTAACCCCGTGCTGTACCTCTCCTGGGAGTGTTTGAAGGGGACAGTGCAGAGGGAGCTTTACTCTGTATCTCGCCCCGTGCTGTCCCTGTCCTGGGAGTGTTTGATGGCGACAGTGTCGGGGGAGCTGTACTCTGTATCTAACTCCATGCTGTACCTATTCTGGGAGTGTATAATGGGGACAGTGTAGAGTGAGCTTCACTCTGCATCTAACCCCGTGCTGTACCTGTCCTGGGAGTGTATGAAGGGGACAGTGTAGAGGGAGCTTTACTCTGTATCTAACCCCGTGCTGTATCTGTCCTGGGAGTGTATGAAGGGGACAGTGTCGAGGCAGCTTTACTCTGCATCTAAAGCCTTGCTGTATCTGTCCTGGGAGTATTTAATGGCGACAGTGTAGAGGGAGCTTTAATCTGTATCTAACTCCATGGTGTATCTATCCTGGGAATTGTTTGATCGGGACAGTGGAGAGTGAGCTTCACTCTTCATCTATCCCTGTGCTGTATCTGTCCTGGGAGTATTTAATGGCGACAGTGTAGAGAGAGGTTTACTCTGTATCTAACCCCGTGCTGTACATGTCCTGGGAGTGTTTGATGGGGGACAGTGGAGAGGGAGCTTTACTCTGTATCTAACCCTGTGCTGTACCTGTACTGAGTGTGATTGGTGCGGGCAGTGGAGAGGGAGCTTTACTCTGTATCTAACCCCGTGCTGTACCTGTCCTGGGAGTGTTTGATGGGGGACAGTGGAGAGGGAGCTTTACTCTGTATCTAACCCCGTGCTGTACCTGTCCTGGGAGTGTTTGATGGGGGACAGTGGAGAGGGAGCTTTACTCTGTATCTAACCCCGTGCTGTACCTGTCCTGGGAGTGTTTGATGGGGGACAGTGGAGAGGGAGCTTTACTCTGTATTTAACCCCGTGCTGTACCTGTCCTGGGAGTGTTTGATGGGGACACTGTAGAGGGAGCTTTACTCTGTATCTAACTCCGTGCTGTACCTGTCCTGGAAGTGTTTGATGGGGACAGTGTGGAGAGAGCTTTACTCTGTATCTAACCCCGTGCTGTACCTGTCCCTGGAGTGTTTGATGGGGACAGTGTCGAGGGAGCTTTACTCTGTATCTAACCCCGTGCTGTACCTGTCCTGGGATTGTTTGATGGGGACAGTGTCGAGGGAGCTTTACTCTGTATGTAGCCCCGTGCTGTACCTGTTCTGGGAGTGTTTGATGGGGACGGTGTAGAGGGAGATTGACTCTGTATCAAACCCCGTGCTGTACCTGTCCTGGGAGTGTTTGATGGGGGACAGTGTAGAGTGAGCTTTACTCTGTATCTAACCCTGTGCTGTACCTGTCCTGGGACAGTTTGATGGGGACAGTGTAGAGGGAGCTTTACTCTGTATCTAATCCCGTGCTGTACCTGTCCTGGGAGTGTTTGATGGGGTCAGTGTCGAGGGAGCTTTACTCTGTATCTAACTCCATGCTGTACCTGTTCTGGGAGTGTATAATGGAAACAGTGTAGAGTGAGCTTCACTCTGCATCTAACCCCGTGCTGTACCTGTCCTGCGAGTATTTGATGGGTACAGTGTCGAGGGAGCTTTACTCTGTATCTAACCCCGTGCTGTACCCGTCCGGGGAGTGTTTGATGGGGACAGTGTCGAGGGAGCTTTACTCTGTATCTAACCCCGTGCTGTACCTGTCCTGGGAGTGTTTGATGGGGACGGTGGAGAGGGAGCTTTACTCTGTATCTAACGCCGTGCTGTACCTGTCCTGGGAGTGTTTGATGGCGACAGTGTCGGGGGAGCTTTACTCTGTATCTAACTCCATGCTGTACCTGTTCTGGGAGTGTATAATGGGGACAGTGTAGAGTGAGCTTCACTCTGCATCTAACCCCGTGCTGTACCTGTCCTGCGAGTATTTGATGGGGACAGTGTCGAGGGAGCTTTACTCTGTATCTAACCCCGTGCTGTACCTGTCCTGGGAGTGTTTGATGGGGGACAGTGTCGAGGGAGCTTTACTCTGTATCTAACACCGTGCTGGGCCTGTCGTGGGAGTGTTTGATGGGGGACAGTGTAGAGGGATCTTTACTCTGTATCTAATCCCGTGCTGTACCTGTCCTGGGAGTGTTTGATGGGGACAGTGTCGAGGGAGCTTTACTCTGTATCTAACCCAGTGCTGTATCTGTCCTGGGAGTGAATGAAGGGGAGTGTCGAGGCAGCTTTACTCTGCATCTAATGCCTTGCTGTATCTGTCCTGGGAGTATTTAATGGCGACAGTGTAGAGGGAGCTTTACTCTGTATCTAACCCCGTGCTGTACCTGTCCTGGGACTGTTTGATGGGGACAGTGGAGAGGGAGCTTTACTCTGTATCTAACCCCGTGCTGTACCTGTCCCTGGAGTGTTTGATGGGGACAGTGTCGAGGGAGCTTTACTCTGTATCTAACTCCTTTCCTTGCCTGTCCTGGGAGTGTTTGATGGGGGACAGCTTAGAGGGAGCTTTACTCTGTATTTAACCCCGTGCTGTACCAATCCTGGGTGTGTTTGATGGGGACAGTGTAGAGGGAGCTTTACTCTGCACCTAACCCCATGCTGTACCTGTCCCTGGAGTGTTTGATGGGGACAGTGTCGAGGGAGCTTTACTCTGTATCTAACCCCGTGCTGTACCTGTTCTGGGAGTGTTTGATGGGGACGGTGTAGAGGGAGCTTTACTCTGTATCTAGCCCCGTGCTGTACCTGTCCCTGGAGTGTTTGATGGGGACGGTGTAGAGGGAGCTTTACTCTGTATCTAACCACTTTCATTGCCTGTCCTGGGAGTGTTTGATGGGGGACAGTTTAGAGGGAGCTTTACTCTCGATCGAACCCCGTGCTGCACCTGTCCTGCGAGTGTTTGATGGCGACAGTGTCGGGGGAGCTTTACTCTGTATCTAACTCCATGCTGTACCTATACTGGGAGTGTATAATGGGGACAGTGTAGAGTGAGCTTCACTCTGCATCTAACCCCGTGCTGTACCTGCCCTGCGAGTATTTGATGGGGACAGTGTCGAGGGAGCTTTACTCTGTATCTAACCCCGTGCTGTACCCGTCCTGGGAGTGTTTGATGGGGACAGTGTCGAGGGAGCTTTACTCTGTATCTAACCCCGTGCTGTACCTGTCCTGGCATTGTTTGATGGGGACGGTGGAGAGGGAGCTTTACTCTGTATCTAACACCGTGCTGGGCCTGTCCTGGGAGTGTTTGATGGGGGACAGTGGCGAGGGAGCTTTACTCTGTATCTTACCCCGTGCTGTATCTGTCCTGGGAGCATTTCATGGCGACAGTGTAGCGGGCGCTTTACTCTGTATCTAACTCCATGGTGTATCTATCCTGGGAATTGTTTGATCGCGACATTGTAGAGTGATCTTCACTCTTCATCTATCCCTGTGCTGTATCTGTCCTGGGAGTATTTAATGGCGACAGTGTAGAGAGAGGTTTACTCTGTATCTAACCCCGTGCTGTACCTGTCCTGGGTGTGTTTGGTGGGGACAGTGTAGAGGGAGCTTTACTCTGTATCTAACCCCGTGCTGTACCTGTCCTGGGAGTGTTTGATGGGGGACAGTGTAGAGGGAGCTTTACTCTGTATGTAATCCCATGCTGCACCTGTCCTGGGAGTGTTTCATGGGGAAAGTGTAGAGGGAGCTTTTCTCTATCTAACCCCGTGCTGTATCTGTCCTGGGAGTGTTTGATGGGGGACAGATTAGAGGGAGCTTTACTCTGTATCTATCCCTGTGCTGTACCTGCCCTGGGAGTGTTTGATGGGGACAGTGTCGAGGGAGCTTTACTCTGTATCTAACCCCGTGCTGTACCTGTCCTGAGTGTGTTTCATGGGGACAGTGTACAGGGAGCTTTAGGCTGTATCTAACCCCGTGCTGTATCTGTCCTGGGTGTGTTTGATGCGGACAGTGTCGTGGGAGCTTTACTCTGTATCTAACCCCATGCTCCACCTTTCCTGAGTGTGTTTGATGGGAACAGCGTACAGCGAGCTTTACTCTGTATCTAATCCCATGCTGCACCTGTCCTGGGAGTGTTTCATGGGGAAAGTGTAGAGGGAGCTTTTCTCTATCTAACCCCGTGCTGTATCTGTCCTGGGAGTGTTTGATGGGGGAGGTGTAGAGGGAGCTTTACTCTGTATCTAACCCCGTGCTGTACCTGTCCTGGGAGTGTTTGATGGGGACAGTGTCGAGGGAGCTTTACTCTGTGTGAAACCCCGTGCTGCAGCTATCCGGGGAGTGTTTGATGGGGGACAGTGTAGAGGGAGCTTTACTCTGTATCTAACCCCGTGCTGTACCTGTCCGGGGACTGCTGGATGGGGACAGTGTAGAGGGAGCTTTACTCTGTATCTAACCCCTTTCCTTGCCTGTCCTGGGAGTGTTTGATGGGGACAGTGTAGAGGGAGCTTTACTCTGTATCTAACCACGTGCTGTACCTGTCCTGGGAGTGTTTGATGGGGGACAGTGTAGAGGGAGCTTTACTCTGTATCTCGCCCCGTGCTGTACCTGTCCCTGGAGTGTTTGATGGGGACAGTGTAGAGGGAGCTTTACTCTGTATCTAACCCCGTGCTGTACCTGTCCTGGGAGTGTTTGATGGGGGACAGTTTAGAGGGAGCTTTACTCTGTATCAATCCCCATGCTGTACCTGTTCTGGGAGTGTTTGATGGGGACAGTGTAGAGGGTGCTTTACTCTGTATCTAACCCCGTGCTGTACCTGTCCTGGGAGTGTTTGATGGGGACAGTGTCGAAGGAGCTTGACTCTGGATCTAACCCCGTGCTGTACCTCTCCTGGGAGTGTTTGAAGGGGACAGTGCAGAGGGAGCTTTACTCTGTATCTCGCCCCGTGCTGTCCCTGTCCTGGGAGTGTTTGATGGCGACAGTGTCGGGGGAGCTGTACTCTGTATCTAACTCCATGCTGTACCTATTCTGGGAGTGTATAATGGGGACAGTGTAGAGTGAGCTTCACTCTGCATCTAACCCCGTGCTGTACCTGTCCTGGGAGTGTATGAAGGGGACAGTGTAGAGGGAGCTTTACTCTGTATCTAACCCCGTGCTGTATCTGTCCTGGGAGTGTATGAAGGGGACAGTGTCGAGGCAGCTTTACTCTGCATCTAAAGCCTTGCTGAATCTGTCCTGGGAGTATTTAATGGCGACAGTGTAGAGGGAGCTTTAATCTGTATCTAACTCCATGGTGTATCTATCCTGGGAATTGTTTGATCGGGACAGTGGAGAGTGAGCTTCACTCTTCATCTATCCCTGTGCTGTATCTGTCCTGGGAGTATTTAATGGCGACAGTGTAGAGAGAGGTTTACTCTGTATCTAACCCCGTGCTGTACATGTCCTGGGAGTGTTTGATGGGGGACAGTGGAGAGGGAGCTTTACTCTGTATCTAACCCTGTGCTGTACCTGTACTGAGTGTGATTGGTGCGGGCAGTGGAGAGGGAGCTTTACTCTGTATCTAACCCCGTGCTGTACCTGTCCTGGGAGTGTTTGATGGGGGACAGTGGAGAGGGAGCTTTACTCTGTATCTAACCCCGTGCTGTACCTGTCCTGGGAGTGTTTGATGGGGGACAGTGGAGAGGGAGCTTTACTCTGTATCTAACCCCGTGCTGTACCTGTCCTGGGAGTGTTTGATGGGGGACAGTGGAGAGGGAGCTTTACTCTGTATTTAACCCCGTGCTGTACCTGTCCTGGGAGTGTTTGATGGGGACACTGTAGAGGGAGCTTTACTCTGTATCTAACTCCGTGCTGTACCGGTCCTGGAAGTGTTTGATGGGGACAGTGTGGAGAGAGCTTTACTCTGTATCTAACCCCGTGCTGTACCTGTCCCTGGAGTGTTTGATGGGGACAGTGTCGAGGGAGCTTTACTCTGTATCTAACCCCGTGCTGTACCTGTCCTGGGATTGTTTGATGGGGACAGTGTCGAGGGAGCTTTACTCTGTATGTAGCCCCGTGCTGTACCTGTTCTGGGAGTGTTTGATGGGGACGGTGTAGAGGGAGATTGACTCTGTATCAAACCCCGTGCTGTACCTGTCCTGGGAGTGTTTGATGGGGGACAGTGTAGAGTGAGCTTTACTCTGTATCTAACCCTGTGCTGTACCTGTCCTGGGACAGTTTGATGGGGACAGTGTAGAGGGAGCTTTACTCTGTATCTAATCCCGTGCTGTACCTGTCCTGGGAGTGTTTGATGGGGTCAGTGTCGAGGGAGCTTTACTCTGTATCTAACTCCATGCTGTACCTGTTCTGGGAGTGTATAATGGAAACAGTGTAGAGTGAGCTTCACTCTGCATCTAACCCCGTGCTGTACCTGTCCTGCGAGTATTTGATGGGTACAGTGTCGAGGGAGCTTTACTCTGTATCTAACCCCGTGCTGTACCCGTCCGGGGAGTGTTTGATGGGGACAGTGTCGAGGGAGCTTTACTCTGTATCTAACCCCGTGCTGTACCTGTCCTGGGAGTGTTTGATGGGGACGGTGGAGAGGGAGCTTTACTCTGTATCTAACGCCGTGCTGTACCTGTCCTGGGAGTGTTTGATGGCGACAGTGTCGGGGGAGCTTTACTCTGTATCTAACTCCATGCTGTACCTGTTCTGGGAGTGTATAATGGGGACAGTGTAGAGTGAGCTTCACTCTGCATCTAACCCCGTGCTGTACCTGTCCTGCGAGTATTTGATGGGGACAGTGTCGAGGGAGCTTTACTCTGTATCTAACCCCGTGCTGTACCTGTCCTGGGAGTGTTTGATGGGGGACAGTGTCGAGGGAGCTTTACTCTGTATCTAACACCGTGCTGGGCCTGTCGTGGGAGTGTTTGATGGGGGACAGTGTAGAGGGATCTTTACTCTGTATCTAATCCCGTGCTGTACCTGTCCTGGGAGTGTTTGATGGGGACAGTGTCGAGGGAGCTTTACTCTGTATCTAACCCAGTGCTGTATCTGTCCTGGGAGTGAATGAAGGGGAGTGTCGAGGCAGCTTTACTCTGCATCTAATGCCTTGCTGTATCTGTCCTGGGAGTATTTAATGGCGACAGTGTAGAGGGAGCTTTACTCTGTATCTAACCCCGTGCTGTACCTGTCCTGGGACTGTTTGATGGGGACAGTGGAGAGGGAGCTTTACTCTGTATCTAACCCCGTGCTGTACCTGTCCCTGGAGTGTTTGATGGGGACAGTGTCGAGGGAGCTTTACTCTGTATCTAACTCCTTTCCTTGCCTGTCCTGGGAGTGTTTGATGGGGGACAGCTTAGAGGGAGCTTTACTCTGTATTTAACCCCGTGCTGTACCAATCCTGGGTGTGTTTGATGGGGACAGTGTAGAGGGAGCTTTACTCTGCACCTAACCCCATGCTGTACCTGTCCCTGGAGTGTTTGATGGGGACAGTGTCGAGGGAGCTTTACTCTGTATCTAACCCCGTGCTGTACCTGTTCTGGGAGTGTTTGATGGGGACGGTGTAGAGGGAGCTTTACTCTGTATCTAGCCCCGTGCTGTACCTGTCCCTGGAGTGTTTGATGGGGACGGTGTAGAGGGAGCTTTACTCTGTATCTAACCACTTTCATTGCCTGTCCTGGGAGTGTTTGATGGGGGACAGTTTAGAGGGAGCTTTACTCTCGATCGAACCCCGTGCTGCACCTGTCCTGCGAGTGTTTGATGGCGACAGTGTCGGGGGAGCTTTACTCTGTATCTAACTCCATGCTGTACCTATACTGGGAGTGTATAATGGGGACAGTGTAGAGTGAGCTTCACTCTGCATCTAACCCCGTGCTGTACCTGCCCTGCGAGTATTTGATGGGGACAGTGTCGAGGGAGCTTTACTCTGTATCTAACCCCGTGCTGTACCCGTCCTGGGAGTGTTTGATGGGGACAGTGTCGAGGGAGCTTTACTCTGTATCTAACCCCGTGCTGTACCTGTCCTGGCATTGTTTGATGGGGACGGTGGAGAGGGAGCTTTACTCTGTATCTAACACCGTGCTGGGCCTGTCCTGGGAGTGTTTGATGGGGGACAGTGGCGAGGGAGCTTTACTCTGTATCTTACCCCGTGCTGTATCTGTCCTGGGAGCATTTCATGGCGACAGTGTAGCGGGCGCTTTACTCTGTATCTAACTCCATGGTGTATCTATCCTGGGAATTGTTTGATCGCGACATTGTAGAGTGATCTTCACTCTTCATCTATCCCTGTGCTGTATCTGTCCTGGGAGTATTTAATGGCGACAGTGTAGAGAGAGGTTTACTCTGTATCTAACCCCGTGCTGTACCTGTCCTGGGTGTGTTTGGTGGGGACAGTGTAGAGGGAGCTTTACTCTGTATCTAACCCCGTGCTGTACCTGTCCTGGGAGTGTTTGATGGGGGACAGTGTAGAGGGAGCTTTACTCTGTATGTAATCCCATGCTGCACCTGTCCTGGGAGTGTTTCATGGGGAAAGTGTAGAGGGAGCTTTTCTCTATCTAACCCCGTGCTGTATCTGTCCTGGGAGTGTTTGATGGGGGACAGATTAGAGGGAGCTTTACTCTGTATCTATCCCTGTGCTGTACCTGCCCTGGGAGTGTTTGATGGGGACAGTGTCGAGGGAGCTTTACTCTGTATCTAACCCCGTGCTGTACCTGTCCTGAGTGTGTTTCATGGGGACAGTGTACAGGGAGCTTTAGGCTGTATCTAACCCCGTGCTGTATCTGTCCTGGGTGTGTTTGATGCGGACAGTGTCGTGGGAGCTTTACTCTGTATCTAACCCCATGCTCCACCTTTCCTGAGTGTGTTTGATGGGAACAGCGTACAGCGAGCTTTACTCTGTATCTAATCCCATGCTGCACCTGTCCTGGGAGTGTTTCATGGGGAAAGTGTAGAGGGAGCTTTTCTCTATCTAACCCCGTGCTGTATCTGTCCTGGGAGTGTTTGATGGGGGACAGATTAGAGGGAGCTTTACTCTGTATCTATCCCCGTGCTGTACCTCTCCTGGGAGTGTTTGACGGGGGGCAGTGTAGAGGGAGCTTTACTCTGTATCTAACCCCTTTGCTGTCCCTGTCCAGTGAGTGTTTGATGGGGACAGTGTAGAGGGAGCTTTACTCTGGATCTAACCCCGTGCTGTACCTGTCCTGGGAGTGTTTGAAGGGGACAGTGTAGATGGAGCTTTACTCTGTATCTAATCCCATGCTGCACCTGTCCTGGGAGTGTTTCATGGGGAAAGTGTAGAGGGAGCTTTTCTCTATCTAACCCCGTGCTGTATCTGTCCTGGGAGTGTTTGATGGGGGACAGATTAGAGGGAGCTTTACTCTGTATCTATCCCCGTGCTGTACCTCTCCTGGGAGTGTTTGACGGGGGGCAGTGTAGAGGGAGCTTTACTCTGTATCTAACCCCTTTGCTGTCCCTGTCCAGTGAGTGTTTGATGGGGACAGTGTAGAGGGAGCTTTACTCTGGATCTAACCCCGTGCTGTACCTGTCCTGGGAGTGTTTGAAGGGGACAGTGTAGAGGGAGCTTTACTCTGTATCTAACCCCGTGCTGTACCTGTCCTGGGAGTGTTTCATGGGGAAAGTGTAGAGGGAGCTTTTCTCTATCTAACCCCGTGCTGTATCTGTCCTGGGAGTGTTTGATGGGGGACAGATTAGAGGGAGCTTTACTCTGTATCTATCCCCGTGCTGTACCTCTCCTGGGAGTGTTTGACGGGGGGCAGTGTAGAGGGAGCTTTACTCTGTATCTAACCCCTTTGCTGTCCCTGTCCAGTGAGTGTTTGATGGGGACAGTGTAGAGGGAGCTTTACTCTGGATCTAACCCCGTGCTGTACCTGTCCTGGGAGTGTTTGAAGGGGACAGTGTAGAGGGAGCTTTACTCTGTATCTAACCCCGTGCTGTACCTGTCCTGGGAGTGTTTGAAGGGGACAGTGTAGAGGGAGCTTTAATCTGTATCTAACCCCGTGCTGTACCTGTCCTGGGAGTGTTTGATGGGGACAGTGTAGATGGAGCTTTACTCTGTATCTAGCCCCGTGCTGTACCTGCCCCTGGAGTGTTTGACGGGGACAGTGTCGAGGGAGCTTTACTCTGTGTGAAACCCCATGCTGCAGCTATCCGGGGAGTGTTTGATGGGGGACAGTGTCGAGGGAGCTTTACTCTGTATCTAACCCCTTTCCTTGCCTGTCCTGGGAGTGTTTGATGGGGGACAGTGTCGGGGGACCTTTACTCTGTATCTAACCCCTTTCCTTGCCTGTCCTGGGAGTGTTTGGTGGGGGACAGTTTAGAGGGAGCTTTACTCTGTATTTAACCCCGTGCTGTATCTGTCCTGGGTGTGTTTGATGGGGACAGTGTAGAGGGAGCTTTACTCTGTATCTAGCCGCGTGCTGTACCTGTCCCTGGAGTGTTTGATGGGGACAGTGTCGAGGGAGCTTTATTCTGTATCTAATGCCGTGCTGTACCTGTTCTGGGAGTGTTTGATGGGGACGGTGTAGAGGGAGATTGACTCTGGATCTAACCCCGTGCTGTACCTGTCCTGGGAGTGTTTGATGGGGACAGTGTGGAGAGAGCTTTACTCTGTATCTCGCCCCGTGCTGTACCTGCCCCTGGAGTGTTTGATGGGGACAGTGTCGAGGGAGCTTTACTCTGTATCTAACCCCGTGCTGTACCTGTCCTGGGAGTGTTTGATGGGCGACAGTGTAGAGGGAGCTTTACTCTGTATCTAACACCGTGCTGTACCTGTCCTGGGAGTGTTTTCAGGCGACAGTGTAGAGGGAGCTTTACTCTGAATCTAACCCCGTGCTGTACCTGTCCTGGGAGTGTTTGATGGGGGACAGTGTAGAGGGAGCTTTACTCTGTATCTAAAGCAGTGCTGTACCTGTCCTGGGAGTGCTTGATGGGGACGGTGGAGAGGGAGCTTTACTCTGTATCTAACCCCGTGCTGTACCTGTCATGGGAGTGTTTGATGGGGACAGTGTAGAGGGAGCTTTACTCTGTATCTAACACCGTGCTGTACCTGTCCTGGGAGTGTTTGATGGGGACAGTGTAGAGGGAGCTTTACTCTGAATCTAACCCCGTGCTGTACCTGTCCTGGGTGTGTTTGATGCGGACAGTGTAGAGGGAGCTTTACTCTGTATCTAAAGCAGTGCTGTACCTGTCCTGGGAGTGCTTGATGGGGACGGTGGAGAGGGAGCTTTACTCTGTATCTAACCCCGTGCTGTACCTGTCATGGGAGTGTTTGATGGGGACAGTGTAGAGGGAGCTTTACTCTGTATCTAACCCCGTGCTGTGCCTGTCCTGGGAGTGTTTGATGGGGACGGTGGAGAGGGAGCTTGACTCTGCATCAAACTCCGTGCTGTACTTGTCCTGGGAGTGTTTGATGGGGGACAGTGGAGAGGGAGCTTTACTCTGTATCTAACCCCGTGCTGTACCTGTCCTGGGACTGTTTGATGGGGACAGTGGAGGGGGAGCTTTACTCTGTATCTCACCCCTTTCCTTGCCTGTCCTGGGAGTGTTTGATGGGGGAGCGTTTAGAGGGAGCTTTACTCTGTATTTAACCACGTGCTGTACCTGTCCAGGGTGTGTTTGATGGGGACAGTGTAGAGGGAGCTTTATTCTGTATCTAACCCCTTTCCTTGCCTGTCCTGGGAGTGTTTGATGGGGGAGCGTTTAGAGGGAGCTTTACTCTGTATTTAACCACGTGCTGTGCCTGTCCAGGGTGTGTTTGATGGGGACAGTGTAGAGGGAGCTTTACTCTGTATCTCGCCCCGTGCTCTACCTGTCCCTGGAGTGTTTAATGGGGACAGTGTAGAGGGAGCTTTACTCTGTATCTAACCCCGTGCTGTACCTGTCCTGGGAGTGTTTGATGGGGGACAGTGCAGAGGGAGCTTTACTCTGTATCTAACCCCGTGCTGTACCTGTCCTGGGAGTGTTTGATGGGGACAGTGTAGAGGGGGCTTTACTCTGTATCTAACCCCGTGCTGTACCTGTCCTGGGAGTGTTTGATGGGGACAGTGGAGAGGGGGCTTTACTCTGTATCTAACCCTGTGCTGTACCTGTCCTGGGAGTGTTTGATGGGGACAGTGGAGAGGGAACTTTACTCTGTATCTAGCCCCGTGCTGTACCTGTTCTGGGAGTGTTTGATGGGGGACAGTGCAGAGGGAGCTTTACTCTGTATCTAACCCCGTGCTGTACCTGTCCTGGGAGTGCTTGATGGGGACGGTGGAGAGGGAGCTTTACTCTGTATCTAACCCCGTGCTGTACCTGTCCTGGGAGTGTTTGATGGGGACAGTGTAGAGGGAGCTTTCCTCTGTATCTAACCCTGTGCTGTACCTGTCCTGGGAGTGTTTGATGGGGACGGTGGAGAGGGAGCTTGACTCTGTATCTAGCCCCGTGCTGTACCTGTTCTGGGAGTGTTTGATGGGGGACAGTGCAGAGGGAGCTTTACTCTGTATCTAACCCCGTGCTGTACCTGTCCTGGGAGTGCTTGATGGGGACGGTGGAGAGGGAGCTTTACTCTGTATCTAACCCCGTGCTGTACCTGTCCTGGGAGTGTTTGATGGGGACAGTGTAGAGGGAGCTTTCCTCTGTATCTAACCCCGTGCTGTGCCTGTCCTGTGAGTGTTTGATGGGGACGGTGGAGAGGGAGCTTGACTCTGTATCTAACCCCGTGTTGTATCTGTCCTGTGTGTGTTTGATGGGGACAGTGTAGAGGGAGCTTTACTCTGCATCTAACCCCGTGTTGTATCTGTCCTGTGTGTGTTTGATGGGGACAGTGTGCAGGGAGCTTTATTCTGTAACCCCATGCTGAACATGTCCTGTGAGTGTTTGATGGGGACAGTGTAGAGGGGGTTTTACTCTCCATCTAACCCCGTGCTCCACCTGTCCTGGGAGTGCTTGATGGGGACAGTGCAGAGGAAGCTTTACTCTGTATCTAACCCCGTGCTGTACCTGTCCTGGGAGTGTTTGATGGGGACAGTGTAGAGGGAGCTTTACTCTGTATCTAACCCCGTGCTGTACCTGTCCTGGAAGTGTCTGATGGGGACAGTGTAGAGGGAGCTTTACTCTGTATCGAACCCCGTGCTGTACCTGTCCTGGGAGTGTTTGATGGGGACAGTGCAGAGGGAGGTTTACTCTGTATCTAACCCCGTGCTGTACCTGTCCTGGGAGTGTTTGATGGAGACATTGTAGAGGGAGCTTTACTCTGTATCTAACCCCGTGTTGTATCTGTCCTGTGTATGTTTGATGGGGCACACTGCAGAGGGATCTTTACTCTGTATCGAAACCCGTGTTGTATCTGTCCTGTGTGTGTTTCATGGGGACAGTGTGCAGGGAGCTTTATTCTGTAACCCCATGCTGAACATGTCCTGTGAGTGTTTGATGCGGACAGTGTAGAGGGGGTTTTACTGTCCATCTAACCCCGTGCTCCACCTTTCCTGGGAGTGTTTGATGGGGACAGTGTAGAGGGAGCTTTACTCTGTATCTAACCCCATGCTGTACCTGTCCTGGGAGTGTTGGATGGGGGACAGTATAGAGGGAGCTTTACTCTGTATCTAACCCCATGCTGTACCTGTCCTGGGAGTGTTTGATGGGGGACAGTGTAGAGGCAGCTTTACTCTGTATCTCACCCCATGCTGTATCTGTCCTGGGAGTGTTTGATGGGGACAGTGTAGAGGGAGCTTTACCCTGTACCTAGCCCATGCTGTGGTTGTCCTGGGAGTGATTGATGGGGACAGTAGGGAGGGAGCTTTACTTTGTTTCTAACCCCGTGCTCTATCTTTCCTGGGAGTGTTTGATGTGGACAGTGCACAGGGAGCTTTACTCTGCATCTAGCTCCGAGTAGTACCTGTCCAGGGAATGTTTGATGGGGACAGTGCAGAGGGAGCTTTACTCTGTATCTAACCCCGTACTGTACCTGTCCTGGGAGTGTTTGATGGGGACAGTGTAGAGGGAGCTTTACTCTGTATCTAACCCCGTGCTGTACCTGTCCTGGGAGTGTTTGATGGGGGACAGTGGAGAGGGAGCTTTACTCTGTATCTCACCCCGTGCTGTACCTGTCCTGGGACAGTTTGATGGGGACAGTGCAGAGGGAGCTTTACTCTGCATCTAACCCCTTTCCTTGCCTGTCCTGGGAGTGTTTGATGGGGACAGTTTAGAGGGAGCTTTACTCTGTATCTAACTCCGTGCTGTGCCTGTCCTGGAAGTGTTTGATGGGGACAGTGTAGAGGGAGCTTTACTCTGTATCTAGCCCCGTGCTGTACCTGTCCCTGGAGTGTTTGATGGGGACAGTGTCGAGGGAGCTTTACTCTGTATGTAACCCCGTGCTGTACCTGTCCTGGGAGTGTTTGATGGGTACAGTGTAGAGGGAGCTTTACTCTGTATCTAACCCCGTGCTGTACCTGTTCTGGGAGTGTTTGATGGGGACGGTGTAGAGGGAGATTGACTCTGTATCAAACCCCGTGCTGTACCTGTCCTGGGAGTGTTTGATGGGGGACAGTGGAAAGGGAGCTTTACTCTGTATCTAACCCCGTGCTGTACCTGTCCTGGGACAGTTTGATGGGGACAGTGTAGTGGGAGCTTTACTCTGTATCTAATCCCGTGCTGTACCTGTCCTGGGAGTGTTTGATGGGGGACAGTGGCGAGGGAGCTTTACACTGTATCTAACCCCGTGCTGTACCTGTCCTGGGAGTGTTTGATGGGGACAGTGTCGAGGGAGCTTTACTCTGTATCTAACCCCGTGCCGTCCCTGTCCTGGGAGTGTTTGATGGCGACAGTGTCGAGGGAGCTTTACTCTGTATCTAACTCCATGCTGTACCTGTTCAGGGAGTGTAGAATGGGGACAGTGTAGAGTGAGCTTCACTCTGCATCTAACCCCGTGCTGTACCTGTCCTGCGAGTATTTGATGGGGACAGTGTCGAGGGAGCTTTACTCTGTATCTAACCCCGTGCTGTACCCGTCCGGGGAGTGTTTGATGGGGACAGTGTCGAGGGAGCTTTACTCTGTATCTAACCCCGTGCTGTACCCGTCCGGGGAGTGTTTGATGGGGACAGTGTCGAGGGAGCTTTACTCTGTATCTAACCCCGTGCTGTACCTGTCCTGGGAGTGTATAATGGGGACAGTGTCGAGGGAGCTTTACTCTGCATCTAACCCCGTGCTGTACCTGTCCTGCGAGTATTTGATGGGGACAGTGTCGAGGGAGGTTTACTCTGTATCTCACCCTGTGCTGTACCTGTCCCTGGAGTGTTTGATGGGGGACAGTGTAGAGGGAGCTTTACTCTGTATCGAACCCCGTGCTGTACCTGTCCTGGGAGTGTTTGATGGGGACAGTGTAGAGGGAGCTTTACTCTGTATCTAACCCCGTGATGTACCTGTCCTGGGAGTGTTTGATGGGGACAGTGTAGAGGGAGCTTTACTCTGTATCTAACCCCGTGCTGTACCTGTCCTGGGAGCGTTTGATGCGGACAGTGCAGAGGGAGCTTTACTCTGTATCTAACCCCGTGCTGTACCTGTCCTGGGAGTGTTTGATGGGGACAGTGTAGAGGGAGCTTTACTCTGTATCTAACCCCGTGCTGTACCTGTCCTGGGAGTGTTTGATGGGGACAGTGTAGAGGGAGCTTTACTCTGTATCTCACCCTGTGCTGTACCTGTCCTGGGAGTGTTTGATGGGGGACAGTGTAGAGGGAGCTTTACTCTGTATCTAACCCCGTGATGTACCTGTCCTGGGGGTGTTTGATGGGGGACAGTGTAGAGGGAGCTTTACTCTGTATCTAACCCCGTGCTGTACCTGTCCTGGGAGTGTTTGATGAGGACAGTGTAGAGGGAGCTTTACTCTGTATCTAACCCCGTGATGTACCTGTCCTGGGAGTGTTTGATGGGGGACAGTGTAGAGGGAGCTTTACTCTGTATCTAACCCCGTGCTGTACCTGTCCTGGGAGTGTTTGATGCGGACAGTGTAGAGGGAGCTTTACTCTGTATCTAACCCCGTGCTGTACCTGTCCTGGGAGTGTTTGATGGGGGACAGTGTAGAGGGAACTTTACTCTGTATCTAACCCCGTGCTGTACCTGTCCTGGGAGTGTTTGATGGGGGACAGTGTAGAGGGAACTTTACTCTGTATCTAACCCCGTGCTGTACCTGTCCAGGGAGTGTGTGATGCGGACAGTGTGGAGGGAACTTTACCCTGTACCTAGCCCATGCTGTCCTTGTCCTGGGAGTGATTGATGGGGACAGTGTAGAGGGAGCTTTACTCTGTATCTAACCCCGTGCTGTACCTGTCCTGGGTGTGTTTGATGGGGGACAGTGTAGTGGGAGCTTTACTCTGTATCTAACCCCCTGCTGTCCCTGTCCTGGGACTGTTTGATTCGGGACCGGATAGAGGGAGCTGTCTCTGTATCTAACCCCGTGCTGTACCGATCTCTTACGCACTCTCTCACACACATACACTGTACACAAGACTCCAGGTGTGGTCTCACCGAGGCCCTGTCCAGCTGCAGTAAGACATCCTTGCTCTTCTACTCCAATCCTCTTGCAATGAAGGCCAACATGGGTGTCACAGTGGTTAGCTCTGCTGCCTCACAGTGCAACGGACCCGGGTTCAATTTTGGTCTCGGGTCACTGTCTGTGTGGAGTTTGCACGTTCTCCCCGTGTCTGCGTGGGTTTCCTCCGGGTGCTCCGGTTTCCTCCCACACTCCAAAGATGCGTGCGTCAGGTTGATTGGCCGTGATAAATTGCCCCTTAATGCCAGGGGGATTAGGATATTGTGAGTGAGACTGTGGGACTGTTGTCTATCTGTGTGTGTGTGAGACTGTGCGTGTATCTATGTGTGTGCATCACTGCGTTTGTGTGTGTTTCACTATCTTCCTGTCTCTCAGTCCCCCAGTCCCAGAATCTGCTTCTCTTTACACAGATGCTGCCTGTCCTGCTCAGTATTCCGGCATTGACTATTTCACAATCTGAGGAGTTGTGAATGCTGCGATCATCAGCGAACATCTCACCTATGGAGGGAAGGTCAGTGATGGAGCAGCTGAAGATGGTTGGGGCCTCGGACACTCACCCTGAGGAACTCCTGCAGTGATGTCCCGGGACTGAGAGGATCGGCTTTGAGATAATCGGCACATTGGGGGAAAGCTTGGAAAGCAGAGGATGCTGATTTAAGGTAAATGGCGACAGCGGCAACATGAGGCAATATCTGTGGCTTTGGAGTGATCCTTGTTGTACCCCACTATTAGCTGCTTACCCTCCTGAATATCTCAGTTACTCTCTGCATTACTATCTCACCCCTATCTCTCAGTGACTCTGCCTCTCTCCATCTCTCCGGGGAAATTATAATGGGGAGCAAAGAAATGGCAGAAGAATTGAACGTATACTTTGGTTCTGTCTTCACAAAAGAGGCACAGATAACCTGGCAGAAATGTTAGGGAACCAATGCTTTAGTGAGAGTGTGGAATTGAATTGAAGGAAATCAGGATTAGTAAGAAAATGGTGCTGGGGGAATGAATGGGGTTAAAGGCTGACAAATCCCCAGGGCCTGATAATCTACATCCCAGAGTATT
>NW_027592839.1:0-44476 GCF_964213995.1 Mustelus asterias
AGAGAGAGAGATTAATAAACACTAGAGACAGAGAGAGAGAGATTAATAAACACTAGATACAGAGAGAGAGAGATTAATAAACACTAGAGACAGAGAGAGAGAGATTAATAAACAGTAGATACAGAGAGAGAGAGATTAATAAACACTAGATACAGAGAGAGAGAGATTAATAAACACTAGATACAGAGAGAGAGAGATTAATAAACACTAGATACAGAGAGAGAGAGATTAATAAACACTAGAGACAGAGAGAGAGAGATTAATAAACACTCGATACAGAGAGAGAGAGATTAATAAACACTAGAGACAGAGAGAGAGAGATTAATAGATTAATAAAACACTAGAGACAGAGAGAAGAGAGATTAATAAACACTAGATACAGAGAGAGAGAGATTAATAAACACTAGAGACAGAGAGAGAGAGATTAATAAACAGTAGATACAGAGAGAGAGAGATTAATAAACACTAGATACAGAGAGAGAGAGATTAATAAACACTAGATACAGAGAGAGAGAGATTAATAAACACTAGATACAGAGAGAGAGAGATTAATAAACACTAGAGACAGAGAGAGAGAGATTAATAAACACTCGATACAGAGAGAGAGATTAACCTAGAGAAGGAGAGAGATTAATAAACACTAGAGACAGAGAGAGAGAGATTAATAAACACTAGAGACAGAGAGAGAGAGATTAATAAACACTAGAGACAGAGAGAGAGAGATTAATAAACACTCGATACAGAGAGAGAGATTAATAAACACTAGATACAGAGAGAGAGAGAGATTAATAAACACGAGAGACAGAGAGAGAGAGATTAATAAACACTAGATACAGAGAGAGAGAGATTAATAAACACTAGAGACAGAGAGAGAGAGAATTAATAAACACTAGAGACAGAGAGAGAGAGATTAATAAACACTAGAGACAGAGAGAGAGAGATTAATAAACACTAGGTAGAGAGAGAGAGAGAGAGATTAATAAACACTAGAGACAGAAGAGAGAGAGAGATTAATAAACACTAGAGACAGAGAGAGAGAGATTAATAAACACTAGAGACAGAGAGAGAGAGATTAATAAACACTAGATACAGAGAGAGAGAGATTAATAAACACTAGAGACAGAGAGAGAGAGATTAATAAACACTAGAGACAGAGAGAGAGAGATTAATAAACACTAGAGACAGAGAGAGAGAGATTAATAAACACTAGAGACAGAGAGAGAGAGATTAATAAACACGAGAGACAGAGAGAGAGAGATTAATAAACACTAGATACAGAGAGAGAGAGAGATTAATAAACACTAGAGACAGAGAGAGAGAGATTAATAAACACTAGAGACAGAGAGAGAGAGATTAATAAACACTAGAGACAGAGAGAGAGAGAGATTAATAAACACTAGAGACAGAGAGAGAGAGATTAATAAACACTAGAGACAGAGAGAGAGAGATTAATAAACACTAGAGACAGAGAGAGAGAGATTAATAAACACTGAGATACAGAGAGAGAGAGATTAATAAACACTAGATACAGAGAGAGAGAGATTAATAAACACTAGATACAGAGAGAGAGAGATTAATAAACACTAGATACAGAGAGAGAGAGAGATTAATAAACACTAGAGACAGAGAGAGAGAGAATAATAAACACTAGAGACAGAGAGAGAGAGATTAATAAACACTAGAGACAGAGAGAGAGAGATTAATAAACACTAGAGACAGAGAGAGAGAGATTAATAAACACTTGATACAGAGAGAGAGAGATTAATAAACACTAGATACAGAGAGAGAGAGATTAATAAACACTAGATACAGAGAGAGAGAGATTAATAAACACTAGAGACAGAGAGAGAGAGATTAATAAACACTAGATACAGAGAGAGAGAGATTAATAAACACTAGATACAGAGAGAGAGAGAGATTAATAAACACTAGAGACAGAGAGAGAGAGATAATAAACACTAGAGACAGAGAGAGAGAGATTAATAAACACTAGAGACAGAGAGAGAGAGATTAATAAACACTGGATACAGAGAGAGAGAGATTAATAAACACTAGATACAGAGAGAGAGAGAGATTAATAAACACTCGATACAGAGAGAGAGAGATTAATAAACACTAGATACAGAGAGAGAGAGAGATTAATAAACACTAGAGACAGAGAGAGAGAGAATAATAAACACTAGAGACAGAGAGAGAGAGATTAATAAACACTAGAGACAGAGAGAGAGAGATTAATAAACACTAGATACAGAGAGAGAGAGATTAATAAACACTCGATACAGAGAGAGAGAGATTAATAAACACTAGATACAGAGAGAGAGAGATTAATAAACACTAGAGACAGAGAGAGAGAGATTTATAAACACTAGATACAGAGAGAGAGAGATTAATAAACACTCGATACAGAGAGAAGAGAGATTAATAAACACTAGATACAGAGAGAGAGAGATTAATAAACACTCGATACAGAGAGAGAGATTAATAAACACTAGAGACAGAGAGAGAGAGATTAATAAACACTAGAGACAGAGAGAGAGAGATTAATAAACACTAGAGACAGAGAGAGAGAGATTAATAAACACTAGAGAACAGAGAGAGAGAGATTAATAAACACTAGAGACAGAGAGAGAGAGATTAATAAACACTCGATACAGAGAGAGAGAGATTAATAAACACTAGATACAGAGAGAGAGAGATTAATAAACACTAGAGACAGAGAGAGAGAGATTAATAAACACTCGATACAGAGAGAGAGAGATTAATAAACACTAGATACAGAGAGAGAGAGATTAATAAACACTAGATACAGAGAGAGAGAGATTAATAAACAATAGATACAGAGAGAGAGAGATTAATAAACACTAGATACAGAGAAAGAGATTAATAAACACTAGAGACAGAGAGAGAGAGATTAATAAACACTAGATACAGAGAGAGTGAGATTAATAAACACTAGATACAGAGAGAGAGAGATTAATAAACACTAGATACAGAGAGAGCGATTAATAAACACTAGATACAGAGAGAGAGAGATTAATAAACACTAGATACAGAGAGAGAGATTAATAAAACACTAGATACAAGAGAGAGAGAGATTAATAAACACTAGATACAGAGAGAGAGAGATTAATAAACACTAGATACAGAGAGAGAGAGATAAATAAACACTAGATACAGAGAGAGAGAGATTAATAAACACTAGATACAGAGAGAGAGAGATTAATAAACACTAGATACAGAGAGAGAGATTAATAAACACTAGAGACAGAGAGAGAGAGATTAATAAACACTCGATACAGAGAGAGAGATTAATAAACACTAGATACAGAGAGAGAGAGATTAATAAACACTAGAGACAGAGAGAGAGAGATTAATAAACACTCGATACAGAGAGAGAGAGATTAATAAACACTCGATACAGAGAGAGAGAGATTAATAAACACTAGAGACAGAGAGAGAGAGATTAATAAACACTAGAGACAGAGAGAGAGAGATTAATAAACACTAGAGACAGAGAGAGAGAGATTAATAAACACTAGATACAGAGAGAGAGAGATTAATAAACACTAGAGACAGAGAGAGAGAGATTAATAAACACTCGATACAGAGAGAGAGAGATTAATAAACACTAGATACAGAGAGAGAGAGATTAATAAACACTAGAGACAGAGAGAGAGAGATTAATAAACACTAGAGACAGAGAGAGAGAGATTAATAAACACTAGAGACAGAGAGAGAGAGATTAATAAACACTAGAGACAGAGAGAGAGAGATTAATAAACACTCGATACAGAGAGAGAGAGATTAATAAACACTAGGACAGAGAGAGAGAGATTAATAAACACTCGATACAGAGAGAGAGAGATTAATAAACACTCGATACAGAGAGAGAGAGATTAATATACACTCGATACAGAGAGAGAGAGATTAATAAACACTAGAGACAGAGAGAGAGAGATTAATAAACACTAGATACAGAGAGAGAGAGATTAATAAACACTAGAGACAGAGAGAGAGAGATTAATAAACAGTAGATACAGAGAGAGAGAGATTAATAAACACTAGATACAGAGAGAGAGAGATTAATAAACACTAGATACAGAGAGAGAGAGATTAATAAACACTAGATACAGAGAGAGAGAGATTAATAAACACTAGAGACAGAGAGAGAGAGATTAATAAACACTCGATACAGAGAGAGAGAGATAAATAAACACTAGAGACAGAGAGAGAGAGATTAATAAACACTAGAGACAGAGAGAGAGATTAATAAACACTAGAGACAGAGAGAGAGAGATTAATAAACACTCGATACAGAGAGAGAGAGATTAATAAACACTAGATACAGAGAGAGAGAGAGAGAATAATAAACACGAGACACAGAGAGAGAGAAATTAATAAACACTAGAGACAGAGAGAGAGAGATTAATAAACACTAGAGACAGAGAGAGAGAGATTAATAAACACTAGATACAGAGAGAGAGAAATTAATAAACACTAGAGACAGAGAGAGAGAGATTAATAAACACTAGAGACAGAGAGAGAGAGATTAATAAACACTAGGTACAGAGAGAGAGAGAGAGATTAATAAACACTAGAGACAGAAGAGAGAGAGAGATTAATAAACACTAGAGACAGAGAGAGAGAGATTAATAAACACTAGAGACAGAGAGAGAGAGATTAATAAACACTCGATACAGAGAGAGAGAGATTAATAAACACTAGATACAGGAGAGAGAGAAAGAGATTAATAAACACTAGAGACAGAGAGAGAGAGATTAATAAACACTAGAGACAGAGAGAGAGAGATTAATAAACACTAGAGACAGAGAGAGAGAGATTAATAAACACTAGAGACAGAGAGAGAGAGATTAATAAACACGAGAGACAGAGAGAGAGAGATTAATAAACACTAGATACAGAGAGAGAGAGAGAGATTAATAAACACTAGAGACAGAGAGAGAGAGAGATTAATAAACCCTAGAGACAGAGAGAGAGAGATTAATAAACACTAGAGACAGAGAGAGAGAGATTAATAAACACTAGATACAGAGAGAGAGAGAGAGATTAATAAACACTAGAGACAGAGAGAGAGAGATTAATAAACACTAGATACAGAGAGAGAGAGATTAATAAACACTAGAGACAGAGAGAGAGAGATTAATAAACACTCGATACAGAGAGAGAGAGATTAATAAACACTAGATACAGAGAGAGAGAGATTAATAAACACTAGATACAGAGAGAGAGAGATTAATAAACACTAGAGACAGAGAGAGAGAGATTAATAAACACTAGATACAGAGAGAGAGAGATTAATAAACACTAGATACAGAGAGAGAGAGAGATTAATAAACACTAGAGACAGAGAGAGAGAGATTAATAAACACTAGAGACAGAGAGAGAGAGATTAATAAACACTAGAGACAGAGAGAGAGAGATTAATAAACACTGGATACAGAGAGAGAGAGATTAATAAACACTAGATACAGAGAGAGAGAGAGATTAATAAACACTCGATACAGAGAGAGAGAGATTAATAAACACTAGATACAGAGAGAGAGAGAGATTAATAAACACTAGAGACAGAGAGAGAGAGAATAATAAACACTAGAGACAGAGAGAGAGAGATTAATAAACACTAGAGACAGAGAGAGAGAGATTAATAAACACTAGAGACAGAGAGAGAGAGATTAATAAACACTCGATACAGAGAGAGAGAGATTAATAAACACTAGATACAGAGAGAGAGAGATTAATAAACACTAGATACAGAGAGAGAGAGATTAATAAACACTAGAGACAGAGAGAGAGAGATTAATAAACACTAGATACAGAGAGAGAGAGATTAATAAACACTAGATACAGAGAGAGAGAGAGATTAATAAACACTAGAGACAGAGAGAGAGAGATTAATAAACACTAGAGACAGAGAGAGAGAGATTAATAAACAATAGAGACAGAGAGAGAGAGATTAATAAACACTGGATACAGAGAGAGAGAGATTAATAAACACTAGATACAGAGAGAGAGAGATTAATAAACACTCGATACAGAGAGAGAGAGATTAATAAACACTAGATACAGAGAGAGAGAGAGATTAATAAACACTAGAGACAGAGAGAGAGAGAATAATAAACACTAGAGACAGAGAGAGAGAGATTAATAAACACTAGAGACAGAGAGAGAGAGATTAATAAACACTAGATACAGAGAGAGAGAGATTAATAAACACTCGATACAGAGAGAGAGAGATTAATAAACACTAGAGACAGAGAGAGAGAGATTAATAACCACTAGAGACAGAGAGAGAGAGATTAATAAACACTAGATACAGAGAGAGAGATTAATAAACACTAGAGACAGAGAGAGAGAGATTAATAAACACTAGATACAGAGAGAGAGAGATTAATAAACACTAGAGACAGAGAGAGAGAGATTAATAAACACTAGATACAGAGAGAGAGAGATTAATAAACGCTAGAGACAGAGAGAGAGAGATTAATAAACACTAGAGACAGAGAGAGAGAGATTAATAAACACTAGATACAGAGAGAGAGAGATTAATAAACACTAGAGACAGAGAGAGAGAGATTAATAAACACTAGATACAGAGAGAGAGAGATTAATAAACACTCGATACAGAGAGAGAGAGATTAATAAACACTGAGACAGAGAGAGAGAGAGATTAATAAACACTAGATACAGAGAGAGAGAGAGATTAATAAACACTAGATACAGAGAGAGAGAGAGATTAATAAACACTAGATACAGAGAGAGAGAGATTAATAAACACTCGATACAGAGAGAGAGAGATTAATAAACACTAGAGACAGAGAGAGAGAGAGATTAATAAACACTAGATACAGAGAGAGAGAGATTAATAAACACTCGATACAGAGAGAGAGAGATTAATAAACACTAGATACAGAGAGAGAGAGATTAATAAACACTAGATACAGAGAGAGAGAGATTAATAAACACTAGATACAGAGAGAGAGAGATTAATAAACACTAGATACAGAGAGAGAGAGATTAATAAACACTAGATACAGAGAGAGAGATTAATAAACACTAGATACAGAGAGAGAGAGATTAATAAACACTAGAGACAGAGAGAGAGAGATTTATAAACACTAGATACAGAGAGAGAGAGATTAATAAACACTCGATACAGAGAAAGAGAGATTAATAAACACTAGATACAGAGAGAGAGAGATTAATAAACACTCGATACAGAGAGAGAGATTAATAAACACTAGAGACAGAGAGAGAGAGATTAATAAACACTAGAGACAGAGAGAGAGAGATTAATAAACACTAGAGACAGAGAGAGAGAGATTAATAAACACTAGAGACAGAGAGAGAGAGATTAATAAACACTAGAGACAGAGAGAGAGAGATTAATAAACACTCGATACAGAGAGAGAGAGATTAATAAACACTAGATACAGAGAGAGAGAGATTAATAAACACTAGAGACAGAGAGAGAGAGATTAATAAACACTCGATACAGAGAGAGAGAGATTAATAAACACTAGATACAGAGAGAGAGAGATTAATAAACACTAGATACAGAGAGAGAGAGATTAATAAACAATAGATACAGAGAGAGAGAGATTAATAAACACTAGATACAGAGAAAGAGATTAATAAACACTAGATACAGAGAGAGAGAGATTAATAAACACTAGATACAGAGAGAGTGAGATTAATAAACACTAGATACAGAGAGAGAGAGATTAATAAACACTAGATACAGAGAGAGCGATTAATAAACACTAGATACAGAGAGAGAGAGATTAATAAACACTAGATACAGAGAGAGAGATTAATAAACACTAGATACAGAGAGAGAGAGATTAATAAACACTAGATACAGAGAGAGAGAGATTAATAAACACTAGATACAGAGAGAGAGAGATAAATAAACACTAGATACAGAGAGAGAGATTAATAAACACTAGGTACAGAGAGAGAGAGATTAATAAACACTAGATACAGAGAGAGAGATTAATAAACACTAGAGACAGAGAGAGAGAGATTAATAAACACTCGATACAGAGAGAGAGAGATTAATAAACACTAGATACAGAGAGAGAGAGATTAATAAACACTAGAGACAGAGAGAGAGAGATTAATAAACACTCGATACAGAGAGAGAGAGATTAATAAACACTCGATACAGAGAGAGAGAGATTAATAAACACTAGAGACAGAGAGAGAGAGATTAATAAACACTAGAGACAGAGAGAGAGAGATTAATAAACACTAGAGACAGAGAGAGAGAGACTAATAAACACTAGATACAGAGAGAGAGAGATTAATAAACACTAGAGACAGAGAGAGAGAGATTAATAAACACTCGATACAGAGAGAGAGAGATTAATAAACACTAGATACAGAGAGAGAGAGATTAATAAACACTAGAGACAGAGAGAGAGAGATTAATAAACACTAGAGACAGAGAGAGAGAGATTAATAAACACTAGAGACAGAGAGAGAGAGATTAATAAACACTAGAGACAGAGAGAGAGAGATTAATAAACACTCGATACAGAGAGAGAGAGATTAAGAAACACTAGGGACAGAGAGAGAGAGATTAATAAACACTCGATACAGAGAGAGAGAGATTAATAAACACTCGATACAGAGAGAGAGAGATTAATATACACTCGATACAGAGAGAGAGAGATTAATAAACACTAGAGACAGAGAGAGAGAGATTAATAAACACTAGATACAGAGAGAGAGAGATTAATAAACACTAGAGACAGAGAGAGAGAGATTAATAAACAGTAGATACAGAGAGAGAGAGATTAATAAACACTAGATACAGAGAGAGAGAGATTAATAAACACTAGATACAGAGAGAGAGAGATTAATAAACACTAGATACAGAGAGAGAGAGATTAATAAACACTAGAGACAGAGAGAGAGAGATTAATAAACACTCGATACAGAGAGAGAGAGATAAATAAACACTAGAGACAGAGAGAGAGAGATTAATAAACACTAGAGACAGAGAGAGAGATTAATAAACACTAGAGACAGAGAGAGAGAGATTAATAAACACTCGATACAGAGAGAGAGAGATTAATAAACACTAGATACAGAGAGAGAGAGAGAGAATAATAAACACGAGAGACAGAGAGAGAGAGATTAATAAACACTAGAGACAGAGAGAGAGAGATTAATAAACACTAGATACAGAGAGAGAGAAATTAATAAACACTAGAGACAGAGAGAGAGAGATTAATAAACACTAGAGACAGAGAGAGAGAGATTAATAAACACTAGGTACAGAGAGAGAGAGAGAGATTAATAAACACTAGAGACAGAGAGAGAGAGAGAGATTAATAAACACTAGAGACAGAGAGAGAGAGATTAATAAACACTAGAGACAGAGAGAGAGAGATTAATAAACACTCGATACAGAGAGAGAGAGATTAATAAACACTAGATACAGAGAGAGAGAGAGAGATTAATAAACACTAGAGACAGAGAGAGAGAGATTAATAAACACTAGAGACAGAGAGAGAGAGATTAATAAACACTAGAGACAGAGAGAGAGAGATTAATAAACACTAGAGACAGAGAGAGAGAGATTAATAAACACGAGAGACAGAGAGAGAGAGATTAATAAACACTAGATACAGAGAGAGAGAGAGAGATTAATAAACACTAGAGACAGAGAGAGAGAGAGATTAATAAACACTAGAGACAGAGAGAGAGAGATTAATAAACACTAGAGACAGAGAGAGAGAGATTAATAAACACTAGATACAGAGAGAGAGAGAGAGATTAATAAACACTAGAGACAGAGAGAGAGAGATTAATAAACACTAGATACAGAGAGAGAGAGATTAATAAACACTGGAGACAGAGAGAGAGAGATTAATAAACACTCGATACAGAGAGAGAGAGATTAATAAACACTAGATACAGAGAGAGAGAGATTAATAAACACTAGATACAGAGAGAGAGAGATTAATAAACACTAGAGACAGAGAGAGAGAGATTAATAAACACTAGATACAGAGAGAGAGAGATTAATAAACACTAGATACAGAGAGAGAGAGAGATTAATAAACACTAGAGACAGAGAGAGAGAGATTAATAAACACTAGAGACAGAGAGAGAGAGATTAATAAACACTAGAGACAGAGAGAGAGAGATTAATAAACACTGGATACAGAGAGAGAGAGATTAATAAACACTAGATACAGAGAGAGAGAGAGATTAATAAACACTCGATACAGAGAGAGAGAGATTAATAAACACTAGATACAGAGAGAGAGAGAGATTAATAAACACTAGAGACAGAGAGAGAGAGAATAATAAACACTAGAGACAGAGAGAGAGAGATTAATAAACACTAGAGACAGAGAGAGAGAGATTAATAAACACTAGATACAGAGAGAGAGAGATTAATAAACACTAGAGACAGAGAGGGAGAGAGATTAATAAACACTAGATACAGAGAGAGAGAGAGATTAATAAACACTCGATACAGAGAGAGAGAGATTAATAAACACTAGAGACAGAGAGAGAGAGATTAATAAACACTAGAGACAGAGAGGGAGAGAGATTAATAAACACTAGAGACAGAGAGGGAGAGAGATTAATAAACACTAGATACAGAGAGAGAGAGAGATTAATAAACACTCGATACAGAGAGAGAGAGATTAATAAACACTAGATAAAGAGAGAGAGAGATTAATAAACACTCGATACAGAGAGAGAGAGATTAATAAACACTAGATACAGAGAGAGAGAGATTAATAAACACTAGATACAGAGAGAGAGAGATTAATAAACACTAGATACAGAGAGAGAGAAATTAACAAACACTAGATACAGAGAGAGAGAGATTAATAAACACGAGATACAGAGAGAGAGAGAGATTAATAAACACTCGATACAGAGAGAGAGAGATTAATAAACACTAGATACAGAGAGAGAGAGATTAATAAACACTAGATACAGAGAGAGAGAGATTAATAAACACTAGATACAGAGAGAGAGAGATTAATAAACACTAGAGACAGAGAGAGAGAGATTAATAAACACTAGATACAGAGAGAGAGAGATTAATAAACACTAGATACAGAGAGAGAGAGATTAATAAACACTCGATACAGAGAGAGAGAGATTAATAAACACTAGAGACAGAGAGAGAGAGATTAATAAACACTAGATACAGAGAGAGAGAGATTAATAAACACTCGATACAGAGAGAGAGAGATTAATAAACACTCGATACAGAGAGAGAGAGATTAATAAACACTAGAGCATGAGAGAGAGAGATTAATAAACACTCGATACAGAGAGAGAGAGATTAATAAACGCTAGAGACAGAGAGAGAGAGATTAATAAACACTAGAGACAGAGAGAGAGAGATTAATAAACACTCGATACAGAGAGAGAGAGATTAATAAACACTAGAGACAGAGAGAGAGATTAATAAACACTCGATACAGAGAGAGAGAGATTAATAAACACTAGAGACAGAGAGAGAGAGATTAATAACCACTAGAGACAGAGAGAGAGAGATTAATAAACACTAGATACAGAGAGAGAGAGAGATTAATAAACACTAGAGACAGAGAGAGATTAATAAACACTAGATACAGAGAGAGAGAGATTAATAAACACTAGAGACAGAGAGAGAGAGATTAATAAACACTAGATACAGAGAGAGAGAGATTAATAAACGCTAGAGACAGAGAGAGAGAGATTAATAAACACTAGAGACAGAGAGAGAGAGATTAATAAACACTAGATACAGAGAGAGAGAGATTAATAAACACTAGAGACAGAGAGAGAGAGATTAATAAACACTAGATACAGAGAGAGAGAGATTAATAAACACTCGATACAGAGAGAGAGAGATTAATAAACACTGGAGACAGAGAGAGAGAGAGATTAATAAACACTAGATACAGAGAGAGAGAGATTAATAAACACTAGATACAGAGAGAGAGAGAGATTAATAAACACTAGATACAGAGAGAGAGAGATTAATAAACACGCGATACAGAGAGAGAGAGATTAATAAACACTAGAGACAGAGAGAGAGAGAGATTAATAAACACTAGATACAGAGAGAGAGAGATTAATAAACACTCGATACAGAGAGAGAGAGATTAATAAACACTAGATACAGAGAGAGAGAGATTAATAAACACTAGATACAGAGAGAGGGAGATTAATAAACACTAGATACAGAGAGAGAGAGATTAATAAACACTAGATACAGAGAGAGAGAGATTAATAAACACTAGATACAGAGAGAGAGATTAATAAACACTAGATACAGAGAGAGAGAGATTAATAAACACTAGAGACAGAGAGAGAGAGATTTATAAACACTAGATACAGAGAGAGAGAGATTAATAAACACTCGATACAGAGAAAGAGAGATTAATAAACACTAGATACAGAGAGAGAGAGATTAATAAACACTCGATACAGAGAGAGAGATTAATAAACACTAGAGACAGAGAGAGAGAGATTAATAAACACTAGAGACAGAGAGAGAGAGATTAATAAACACTAGAGACAGAGAGAGAGAGATTAATAAACACTAGAGACAGAGAGAGAGAGATTAATAAACACTAGAGACAGAGAGAGAGAGATTAATAAACACTCGATACAGAGAGAGAGAGATTAATAAACACTAGATACAGAGAGAGAGAGATTAATAAACACTAGAGACAGAGAGAGAGAGATTAATAAACACTCGATACAGAGAGAGAGAGATTAATAAACACTAGATACAGAGAGAGAGAGATTAATAAACACTAGATACAGAGAGAGAGAGATTAATAAACAATAGATACAGAGAGAGAGAGATTAATAAACACTAGATACAGAGAAAGAGATTAATAAACACTAGATACAGAGAGAGAGAGATTAATAAACACTAGATACAGAGAGAGTGAGATTAATAAACACTAGATACAGAGAGAGAGAGATTAATAAACACTAGATACAGAGAGAGCGATTAATAAACACTAGATACAGAGAGAGAGAGATTAATAAACACTAGATACAGAGAGAGAGATTAATAAACACTAGATACAGAGAGAGAGAGATTAATAAACACTAGATACAGAGAGAGAGAGATTAATAAACACTAGATACAGAGAGAGAGAGATAAATAAACACTAGATACAGAGAGAGAGATTAATAAACACTAGATACAGAGAGAGAGAGATTAATAAACACTAGATACAGAGAGAGAGAGATTAATAAACACTAGAGACAGAGAGAGAGAGATTAATAAACACTCGATACAGAGAGAGAGAGATTAATAAACACTAGATACAGAGAGAGAGAGATTAATAAACACTAGAGACAGAGAGAGAGAGATTAATAAACACTCGATACAGAGAGAGAGAGATTAATAAACACTCGATACAGAGAGAGAGAGATTAATAAACACTAGAGACAGAGAGAGAGAGATTAATAAACACTAGAGACAGAGAGAGAGAGATTAATAAACACTAGAGACAGAGAGAGAGAGATTAATAAACACTAGATACAGAGAGAGAGAGATTAATAAACACTAGAGACAGAGAGAGAGAGATTAATAAACACTCGATACAGAGAGAGAGAGATTAATAAACACTAGATACAGAGAGAGAGAGATTAATAAACACTAGAGACAGAGAGAGAGAGATTAATAAACACTAGAGACAGAGAGAGAGAGATTAATAAACACTAGAGACAGAGAGAGAGAGATTAATAAACACTAGAGACAGAGAGAGAGAGATTAATAAACACTCGATACAGAGAGAGAGAGATTAATAAACACTAGGGACAGAGAGAGAGAGATAATAAACACTCGATACAGAGAGAGAGAGATTAATAAACACTCGATACAGAGAGAGAGAGATTAATATACACTCGATACAGAGAGAGAGAGATTAATAAACACTAGAGACAGAGAGAGAGAGATTAATAAACACTAGATACAGAGAGAGAGAGATTAATAAACACTAGAGACAGAGAGAGAGAGATTAATAAACAGTAGATACAGAGAGAGAGAGATTAATAAACACTAGATACAGAGAGAGAGAGATTAATAAACACTAGATACAGAGAGAGAGAGATTAATAAACACTAGATACAGAGAGAGAGAGATTAATAAACACTAGATACAGAGAGAGAGAGATTAATAAACACTCGATACAGAGAGAGAGAGATAAATAAACACTAGAGACAGAGAGAGAGAGATTAATAAACACTAGAGACAGAGAGAGAGATTAATAAACACTAGAGACAGAGAGAGAGAGAGATTAATAAACACTCGATACAGAGAGAGAGAGATTAATAAACACTAGATACAGAGAGAGAGAGAGAGAATAATAAACACGAGAGACAGTGAGTGAGAGATTAATAAACACTAGAGACAGAGAGAGAGAGATTAATAAACACTAGATACAGAGAGAGAGAAATTAATAAACACTAGAGACAGAGAGAGAGAGATTAATAAACACTAGAGACAGAGAGAGAGAGATTAATAAACACTAGGTACAGAGAGAGAGAGAGAGATTAATAAACACTAGAGACAGAGAGAGAGAGAGAGATTAATAAACACTAGAGACAGAGAGAGAGAGATTAATAAACACTAGAGACAGAGAGAGAGAGATTAATAAACACTAGAGACAGAGAGGGAGAGAGATTAATAAACACTAGATACAGAGAGAGAGAGAGATTAATAAACACTCGATACAGAGAGAGAGAGATTAATAAACACTAGAGACAGAGAGAGAGAGATTAATAAACACTAGAGACAGAGAGGGAGAGAGATTAATAAACACTAGAGACAGAGAGGGAGAGAGATTAATAAACACTAGATACAGAGAGAGAGAGAGATTAATAAACACTCGATACAGAGAGAGAGAGATTAATAAACACTAGATAAAGAGAGAGAGAGATTAATAAACACTCGATACAGAGAGAGAGATTAATAAACACTAGATACAGAGAGAGAGAGATTAATAAACACTAGATACAGAGAGAGAGAGATTAATAAACACTAGATACAGAGAGAGAGAAATTAACAAACACTAGATACAGAGAGAGAGAGATTAATAAACACGAGATACAGAGAGAGAGAGAGATTAATAAACACTCGATACAGAGAGAGAGAGATTAATAAACACTAGATACAGAGAGAGAGAGATTAATAAACACTAGATACAGAGAGAGAGAGATTAATAAACACTAGATACAGAGAGAGAGAGATTAATAAACACTAGATACAGAGAGAGAGAGATTAATAAACACTCGATACAGAGAGAGAGAGAGATTAATAAACACTCGATACAGAGAGAGAGAGATTAATAAACACTAGATACAGAGAGAGAGAGATTAATAAACACTAGATACAGAGAGAGAGAGATTAATAAACACTAGATACAGAGAGAGAGAGATTAATAAACACTAGAGACAGAGAGAGAGAGATTAATAAACACTAGATACAGAGAGAGAGAGATTAATAAACACTAGATACAGAGAGAGAGAGATTAATAAACACTCGATACAGAGAGAGAGAGATTAATAAACACTAGAGACAGAGAGAGAGAGATTAATAAACACTAGATACAGAGAGAGAGAGATTAATAAACACTCGATACAGAGAGAGAGAGATTAATAAACACTCGATACAGAGAGAGAGAGATTAATAAACACTAGAGCATGAGAGAGAGAGATTAATAAACACTCGATACAGAGAGAGAGAGATTAATAAACGCTAGAGACAGAGAGAGAGAGATTAATAAACACTAGAGACAGAGAGAGAGAGATTAATAAACACTCGATACAGAGAGAGAGAGATTAATAAACACTAGAGACAGAGAGAGAGATTAATAAACACTCGATACAGAGAGAGAGAGATTAATAAACACTAGAGACAGAGAGAGAGAGATTAATAACCACTAGAGACAGAGAGAGAGAGATTAATAAACACTAGATACAGAGAGAGAGAGAGATTAATAAACACTAGAGACAGAGAGAGATTAATAAACACTAGATACAGAGAGAGAGAGATTAATAAACACTAGAGACAGAGAGAGAGAGATTAATAAACACTAGATACAGAGAGAGAGAGATTAATAAACGCTAGAGACAGAGGGAGAGAGATTAATAAACACTAGAGACAGAGAGAGAGAGATTAATAAACACTAGATACAGAGAGAGAGAGATTAATAAACACTAGAGACAGAGAGAGAGAGATTAATAAACACTAGATACAGAGAGAGAGAGATTAATAAACACTCGATACAGAGAGAGAGAGATTAATAAACACTGGAGACAGAGAGAGAGAGAGATTAATAAACACTAGATACAGAGAGAGAGAGATTAATAAACACTAGATACAGAGAGAGAGAGAGATTAATAAACACTATATACAGAGAGAGAGAGATTAATAAACACGCGATACAGAGAGAGAGAGATTAATAAACACTAGAGACAGAGAGAGAGAGAGATTAATAAACACTAGATACAGAGAGAGAGAGATTAATAAACACTCGATACAGAGAGAGAGAGATTAATAAACACTAGATACAGAGAGAGAGAGATTAATAAACACTAGATACAGAGAGAGGGAGATTAATAAACACTAGATACAGAGAGAGAGAGATTAATAAACACTAGATACAGAGAGAGAGAGATTAATAAACACTAGATACAGAGAGAGAGATTAATAAACACTAGATACAGAGAGAGAGAGATTAATAAACACTAGAGACAGAGAGAGAGAGATTTATAAACACTAGATACAGAGAGAGAGAGATTAATAAACACTCGATACAGAGAAAGAGAGATTAATAAACACTAGATACAGAGAGAGAGAGATTAATAAACACTCGATACAG
Organism: Mustelus asterias; assembly: GCF_964213995.1. Taxonomy (NCBI): domain Eukaryota; kingdom Metazoa; phylum Chordata; class Chondrichthyes; order Carcharhiniformes; family Triakidae; genus Mustelus; species Mustelus asterias. The sequence continues at coordinate 16,893 of NW_027592839.1, forward strand.
AGAGAGAGATTAATAAACACTAGAGACAGAGAGAGAGAGATTAATAAACACTAGAGACAGAGAGAGAGAGATTAATAAACACTAGAGACAGAGAGAGAGAGATTAATAAACACTAGAGACAGAGAGAGAGAGATTAATAAACACTAGAGACAGAGAGAGAGAGATTAATAAACACTCGATACAGAGAGAGAGAGATTAATAAACACTAGATACAGAGAGAGAGAGATTAATAAACACTAGAGACAGAGAGAGAGAGATTAATAAACACTCGATACAGAGAGAGAGAGATTAATAAACACTAGATACAGAGAGAGAGAGATTAATAAACACTAGATACAGAGAGAGAGAGATTAATAAACAATAGATACAGAGAGAGAGAGATTAATAAACACTAGATACAGAGAAAGAGATTAATAAACACTAGATACAGAGAGAGAGAGATTAATAAACACTAGATACAGAGAGAGTGAGATTAATAAACACTAGATACAGAGAGAGAGAGATTAATAAACACTAGATACAGAGAGAGCGATTAATAAACACTAGATACAGAGAGAGAGAGATTAATAAACACTAGATACAGAGAGAGAGATTAATAAACACTAGATACAGAGAGAGAGAGATTAATAAACACTAGATACAGAGAGAGAGAGATTAATAAACACTAGATACAGAGAGAGAGAGATAAATAAACACTAGATACAGAGAGAGAGATTAATAAACACTAGATACAGAGAGAGAGAGATTAATAAACACTAGATACAGAGAGAGAGAGATTAATAAACACTAGAGACAGAGAGAGAGAGATTAATAAACACTCGATACAGAGAGAGAGAGATTAATAAACACTAGATACAGAGAGAGAGAGATTAATAAACACTAGAGACAGAGAGAGAGAGATTTAAACACTCGATACAGAGAGAGAGAGATTAATAAACACTCGATACAGAGAGAGAGAGATTAATAAACACTAGAGACAGAGAGAGAGAGATTAATAAACACTAGAGACAGAGAGAGAGAGATTAATAAACACTAGAGACAGAGAGAGAGAGATTAATAAACACTAGATACAGAGAGAGAGAGATTAATAAACACTAGAGACAGAGAGAGAGAGATTAATAAACACTCGATACAGAGAGAGAGAGATTAATAAACACTAGATACAGAGAGAGAGAGATTAATAAACACTAGAGACAGAGAGAGAGAGATTAATAAACACTAGAGACAGAGAGAGAGAGATTAATAAACACTAGAGACAGAGAGAGAGAGATTAATAAACACTAGAGACAGAGAGAGAGAGATTAATAAACACTCGATACAGAGAGAGAGAGATTAATAAACACTAGGGACAGAGAGAGAGAGATTAATAAACACTCGATACAGAGAGAGAGAGATTAATAAACACTCGATACAGAGAGAGAGAGATTAATATACACTCGATACAGAGAGAGAGAGATTAATAAACACTAGAGACAGAGAGAGAGAGATTAATAAACACTAGATACAGAGAGAGAGAGATTAATAAACACTAGAGACAGAGAGAGAGAGATTAATAAACAGTAGATACAGAGAGAGAGAGATTAATAAACACTAGATACAGAGAGAGAGAGATTAATAAACACTAGATACAGAGAGAGAGAGATTAATAAACACTAGATACAGAGAGAGAGAGATTAATAAACACTAGATACAGAGAGAGAGAGATTAATAAACAGTCGATACAGAGAGAGAGAGATAAATAAACACTAGAGACAGAGAGAGAGAGATTAATAAACACTAGAGACAGAGAGAGATTAATAAACACTAGAGACAGAGAGAGAGAGAGATTAATAAACACTCGATACAGAGAGAGAGAGATTAATAAACACTAGATACAGAGAGAGAGAGAGAGAATAATAAACACGAGAGACAGTGAGTGAGAGATTAATAAACACTAGAGACAGAGAGAGAGAGATTAATAAACACTAGATACAGAGAGAGAGAATTAATAAACACTAGAGACAGAGAGAGAGAGATTAATAAACACTAGAGACAGAGAGAGAGAGATTAATAAACACTAGGTACAGAGAGAGAGAGAGAGATTAATAAACACTAGAGACAGAGAGAGAGAGAGAGATTAATAAACACTAGAGACAGAGAGAGAGAGATTAATAAACACTAGAGACAGAGAGAGAGAGATTAATAAACACTCGATACAGAGAGAGAGAGATTAATAAACACTAGATACAGAGAGAGAGAGAGAGATTAATAAACACTAGAGACAGAGAGAGAGAGATTAATAAACACTAGAGACAGAGAGAGAGAGATTAATAAACACTAGAGACAGAGAGAGAGAGATTAATAAACACTAGAGACAGAGAGAGAGAGATTAATAAACACGAGAGACAGAGAGAGAGAGATTAATAAACACTAGATACAGAGAGAGAGAGAGAGATTAATAAACACTAGAGACAGAGAGAGAGAGAGATTAATAAACACTAGAGACAGAGAGAGAGAGATTAATAAACACTAGAGACAGAGAGAGAGAGATTAATAAACACTAGATACAGAGAGAGAGAGAGAGATTAATAAACACTAGAGACAGAGAGAGAGAGATTAATAAACACTAGAGAGAGAGAGATTAATAAACACTAGAGACAGAGAGAGAGAGATTAATAAACACTCGATACAGAGAGAGAGAGATTAATAAACACTAGATACAGAGAGAGAGAGATTAATAAACACTAGATACAGAGAGAGAGAGATTAATAAACACTAGAGACAGAGAGAGAGAGATTAATAAACACTAGATACAGAGAGAGAGAGAGATTAATAAACACTAGATACAGAGAGAGAGAGAGATTAATAAACACTAGAGACAGAGAGAGAGAGATTAATAAACACTAGAGACAGAGAGAGAGAGATTAATAAACACTAGAGACAGAGAGAGAGAGAGATTAATAAACACTCGATACAGAGAGAGAGAGATTAATAAACACTAGATACAGAGAGAGAGAGATTAATAAACACTAGAGACAGAGAGAGAGAGAATAATAAACACTAGAGACAGAGAGAGAGAGATTAATAAACACTAGAGACAGAGAGAGAGAGATTAATAAACACTAGATACAGAGAGAGAGAGATTAATAAACACTAGAGACAGAGAGGGAGAGAGATTAATAAACACTAGATACAGAGAGAGAGAGAGATTAATAAACACTCGATACAGGAGAGAGAGAGATTAATAAACACTAGAGACAGAGAGAGAGAGATTAATAAACACTAGAGACAGAGAGGAGAGAGATTAATAAACACTAGAGGAGAGAGGGAGAGAGATTAATAACACTAGATACAGAGAGAGAGAGAGATTAATAAACACTCGATACAGAGAGAGAGAGATTAATAAACACTAGATAAAGAGAGAGAGAGATTAATAAACACTCGATACAGAGAGAGAGAGATTAATAAACACTAGATACAGAGAGAGAGAGATTAATAAACACTAGATACAGAGAGAGAGAGATTAATAAACACTAGATACAGAGAGAGAGAATTAACAAACACTAGATACAGAGAGAGAGAGATTAATAAACACGAGATACAGAGAGAGAGAGAGATTAATAAACACTCGATACAGAGAGAGAGAGATTAATAAACACTAGATACAGAGAGAGAGAGATTAATAAACACTAGATACAGAGAGAGAGAGATTAATAAACACTAGATACAGAGAGAGAGAGATTAATAAACACTAGATACAGAGAGAGAGAGATTAATAAACACTAGATACAGAGAGAGAGAGATTAATAAACACTCGATACAGAGAGAGAGAGATTAATAAACACTAGATACAGAGAGAGAGAGATTAATAAACACTAGATACAGAGAGAGAGAGATTAATAAACACTAGATACAGAGAGAGAGAGATTAATAAACACTAGAGACAAGAGAGAGATTAATAAACACTAGATACAGAGAGAGAGAGATTAATAAACACTAGATACAGAGAGAGAGAGATTAATAAACACTCGATACAGAGAGAGAGAGATTAATAAACACTAGAGACAGAGAGAGAGAGATTAATAAACACTAGAGACAGAGAGAGAGAGATTAATAAACACTAGATACAGAGAGAGAGAGATTAATAAACACTAGATACAGAGAGAGAGAGATTAATAAACACTAGATACAGAGAGAGAGAGATTAATAAACACTCGATACAGAGAGAGAGAGATTAATAAACACTAGAGACAGAGAGAGAGAGATTAATAAACACTAGATACAGAGAGAGAGAGATTAATAAACACTAGATACAGAGAGAGAGAGATTAATAAACACTAGATACAGAGAGAGAGAGATTAATAAACACTAGAGACAGAGAGAGAGAGATTAATAAACACTAGAGACAGAGAGAGAGAGATTAATAAACACTAGATACAGAGAGAGAGAGATTAATAAACACTAGATACAGAGAGAGAGAGATTAATAAACACTGGAGACAGAGAGAGATTAATAAACACTAGAGACAGAGAGAGAGAGATTAATAAACACTAGATACAGAGAGAGAGAGATTAATAAACACTAGATACAGAGAGAGAGAGATTAATAAACACTCGATACAGAGAGAGAGATTAATAAACACTAGAGACAGAGAGAGAGAGATTAATAAACACTAGATACAGAGAGAGAGAGATTAATAAACACTAGATACAGAGAGAGAGAGATTAATAAACACTAGATACAGAGAGAGAGAGATTAATAAACACTAGAGACAGAGATAGAGATTAATAAACACTCGATACAGAGAGAGAGAGATTAATAAACACTAGAGACAGAGAGAGAGAGATTAATAAACACTAGATACAGAGAGAGAGAGATTAATAAACACTAGATACAGAGAGAGAGATTAATAAACACTAGATACAGAGAGAGAGATTAATAAACACTAGAGACAGAGAGAGAGAGATTAATAAACACTAGAGACAGAGAGAGAGAGATTAATAAACACTAGATACAGAGAAGAGAGAGAGATTAATAAACACTAGAGACAGAGAGAGAGAGATTAATAAACACTAGATACAGAGAGAGAGAGATTAATAAACACTAGAGACAGAGAGAGAGAGATTAATAAACACTCGATACAGAGAGAGAGAGATTAATAAACACTAGATACAGAGAGAGAGAGATTAATAAACACTAGATACAGAGAGAGAGAGATTAATAAACACTAGAGACAGAGAGAGAGAGATTAATAAACACTAGATACAGAGAGAGAGAGATTAATAAACACTAGATACAGAGAGAGAGAGAGATTAATAAACACTAGAGACAGAGAGAGAGAGATTAATAAACACTAGAGACAGAGAGAGAGAGATTAATAAACACTAGAGACAGAGAGAGAGAGATTAATAAACACTAGATACAGAGAGAGAGAGATTAATAAACACTAGATACAGAGAGAGAGAGAGATTAATAAACACTCGATACAGAGAGAGAGAGATTAATAAACACTAGATACAGAGAGAGAGAGAGATTAATAAACACTAGAGACAGAGAGAGAGAGAATAATAAACACTAGAGACAGAGAGAGAGAGATTAATAAACACTAGAGACAGAGAGAGAGAGATTAATAAACACTAGATACAGAGAGAGAGATTAATAAACACTAGAGACAGAGAGGAGAGAGATTAATAAACACTAGATACAGAGAGAGAGAGAGATTAATAAACACTCGATACAGAGAGAGAGAGATTAATAAACACTAGAGACAGAGAGAGAGAGATTAATAAACACTAGAGACAGAGAGAGAGAGATTAATAAACACTAGAGACAGAGAGGAGAGAGATTAATAAACACTAGATACAGAGAGAGAGAGAGATTAATAAACACTCGATACAGAGAGAGAGAGATTAATAAACACTAGATACAGAGAGAGAGAGATTAATAAACACTCGATACAGAGAGAGAGAGATTTATAAACACTAGATACAGAGAGAGAGAGATTAATAAACACTAGATACAGAGAGAGAGAGATTAATAAACACTAGATACAGAGAGAGAGATTAAAAACACTAGATACAGAGAGAGAGAGATTAATAAACACTAGATACAGAGAGAGAGAGAGATTAATAAACACTAGATACAGAGAGAGAGAGATTAATAAACACTAGATACAGAGAGAGAGAGATTAATAAACACTAGATACAGAGAGAGAGAGATTAATAAACACTAGATACAGAGAGAGAGAGATTAATAAACACTAGATACAGAGAGAGAGAGATTAATAAACACTAGATACAGAGAGAGGAGAGATTAATAAACACTCGATACAGAGAGAGAGAGATTAATAAACACTAGATACAGAGAGAGAGAGATTAATAAACACTAGATACAGAGAGAGAGAGATTAATAAACACTAGATACAGAGAGAGAGAGATTAATAAACACTAGAGACAGAGAGAGAGAGATTAATAAACACTAGATACAGAGAGAGAGAGATTAATAAACACTAGATACAGAGAGAGAGAGATTAATAAACACTAGATACAGAGAGAGAGAGATTAATAAACACTAGATACAGAGAGAGAGAGATTAATAAACACTAGATACAGAGAGAGAGAGATTAATAAACACTAGATACAGAGAGAGAGAGATTAATAAACACTAGATACAGAGAGAGAGAGATTAATAAACACTAGATACAGAGAGAGAGAGATTAATAAACACTCGATACAGAGAGAGAGAGATTAATAAACACTAGAGACAGAGAGAGAGAGATTAATAAACACTAGATACAGAGAGAGAGAGATTAATAAACACTAGATACAGAGAGAGAGAGATTAATAAACACTAGATACAGAGAGAGAGAGATTAATAAACACTAGAGACAGAGAGAGAGAGATTAATAAACACTAGAGACAGAGAGAGAGATTATAAACACTAGATACAGAGAGAGAGAGATTAATAAACACTAGATACAGAGAGAGAGATTAATAAACACTGGAGACAGAGAGAGAGAGAGTAATAAACACTAGAGACAGAGAGAGAGAGATTAATAAACACTAGATACAGAGAGAGAGAGATTAATAAACACTAGATACAGAGAGAGAGAGATTAATAAACACTAGATACAGAGAGAGAGAGATTAATAAACACTAGAGACAGAGATAGAGATTAATAAACACTCGATACAGAGAGAGAGATTAATAAACACTAGAGACAGAGAGAGAGAGATTAATAAACACTAGATACAGAGAGAGAGAGATTAATAAACACTAGATACAGAGAGAGAGAGATTAATAAACACTAGATACAGAGAGAGAGAGATTAATAAACACTAGAGACAGAGATAGAGATTAATAAACACTCGATACAGAGAGAGAGATATTAATAAACACTAGAGACAGAGAGAGAGAGATTAATAAACACTAGATACAGAGAGAGAGAGATTAATAAACACTAGATACAGAGAGAGAGAGATTAATAAACACTAGATACAGAGAGAGAGAGATTAATAAACACTAGAGACAGAGAGAGAGAGATTAATAAACACTAGATACAGAGAGAGAGAGAGATTAATAAACACTAGAGACAGAGAGAGAGAGATTAATAAACACTAGAGACAGAGAGAGAGAGAGATTAATAAACACTAGAGACAGAGAGAGAGAGATTAATAAACACTAGATACAGAGAGAGAGAGATTAATAAACACTAGAGACAGAGATAGAAATTAATAAACACTCGATACAGAGAGAGAGAGATTAATAAACACTAGATACAGAGAGAGAGAGATTAATAAACACTCGATACAGAGAGAGAGAGATTAATAAACACTAGATACAGAGAGAGAGAGATTAATAAACACTAGATACAGAGAGAGAGAGATTAATAAACACTAGAGACAGAGAGAGAGAGATTAATAAACACTCGATACAGAGAGAGAGAGAGTAATAAACACTAGAGACAGAGAGAGAGAGATTAATAAACACTAGAGACAGAGAGAGAGAGATTACTAAACACTAGATACAGAGAGAGAGAGATTAATAAACACTAGATACAGAGAGAGAGAGATTAATAAACACTAGAGACAGAGAGAGAGAGATTAATAAACACTAGAGACAGAGAGAGAGAGATTAATAAACACTAGAGACAGAGGAAGAGAGATTAATAAACACTAGATACAGAGAGAGAGAGATTAATAAACACGAGAGACAGAGAGAGAGAGATTAATAAACACTAGAGACAGAGATAGAGATTAATAAACACTCGATACAGAGAGAGAGAGATTAATAAACACTAGATACAGAGAGAGAGAGATTAATAAACACTAGATACAGAGAGAGAGAGATTAATAAACACTAGATACAGAGAGAGAGAGATTAATAAACACTAGAGACAGAGAGAGAGATTAATAAACACTAGAGACAGAGATAGAGATTAATAAACACTCGATACAGAGAGAGAGAGATTAATAAACACTAGATACAGAGAGAGAGAGATTAATAAACACTCGATACAGAGAGAGAGAGATTAATAAACACTAGATACAGAGAGAGAGAGATTAATAAACACTAGAGACAGAGAGAGAGAGATTAATAAACACTAGAGACAGAGAGAGAGAGATTAATAAACACTCGATACAGAGAGAGAGAGATTAATAAACACTAGAGACAGAGAGAGAGAGATTAATAAACACTCGATACAGAGAGAGAGAGATTAATAAACACTCGATACAGAGAGAGAGAGATTAATAAACACTAGATACAGAGAGAGAGAGATTAATAAACACTAGAGACAGAGAGAGAGAGATTAATAAACACTCGATACAGAGAGAGAGAGATTAATAAACACTCGATACAGAGAGAGAGAGATTAATAAACACTAGATACAGAGAGAGAGAGATTAATAAACACTAGAGACAGAGAGAGAGAGATTAATAAACACTAGATACAGAGAGAGAGAGATTAATAAACACTAGAGACAGAGAGAGAGAGATTAATAAACACTCGATACAGAGAGAGAGAGATTAATAAACACTCGATACAGAGAGAGAGAGATTAATAAACACTAGAGACAGAGAGAGAGAGATTAATAAACACTAGATACAGAGAGAGAGAGATTAATAAACACTAGAGATAGAGAGAGAGAGATTAATAAACACTAGAGACAGAGAGAGAGAGATTAATAAACACTAGAGACAGAGAGAGAGAGATTAATAAACACTAGATACAGAGAGAGAGAGATTAATAAACACTAGAGACAGAGAGAGAGAGATTAATAAACACTCGATACAGAGAGAGAGAGATTCATAAACACTAGAGACAGAGAGAGAGAGATTAATAAACACTAGAGACAGAGAGAGAGAGATTAATAAACACTCGATACAGAGAGAGAGAGATTAATAAACACTAGATACAGAGAGAGAGAGATTAATAAACACTAGAGACAGAGAGAGAGAGATTAATAAACACTAGATACAGAGAGAGAGAGATTAATAAACACTAGAGACAGAGAGAGAGAGATTAATAAACACTCGATACAGAGAGAGAGAGATTAATAAACACTAGAGACAGAGAGAGAGAGATTAATAAACACTAGAGACAGAGAGAGAGAGATTAATAAACACTCGATACAGAGAGAGAGAGATTAATAAACACTAGATACAGAGAGAGAGAGATTAATAAACACTAGAGACAGAGAGAGAGAGATTAATAAACACTAGACACAGAGAGAGAGAAATTAATAAACACTCGATACAGAGAGAGAGAGATTAATAAACACTAGAGACAGAGAGAGAGAGATTAATAAACACTAGATACAGAGAGAGAGAGAGAGATTAATAAACACTTGAGACAGAGAGAGAGAGATTAATAAACACTAGAGACAGAGAGAGATTAATAAACACTAGAGACAGAGAGAGAGAGATTAATAAACACTAGAGACAGAGAGAGAGAGAAAAATAAACACTAGATACAGAGAGAGAGAGATTAATAAACACTAGAGACAGAGAGAGAGAGATTAATAAACACTAGATACAGAGAGAGAGAGAGATTAATAAACACTAGAGACAGAGAGAGAGAGATTAATAAACACTAGAGACAGAGAGAGAGAGATTAATAAACACTAGAGACAGAGAGAGAGAGATTAATAAACACTAGAGACAGAGAGAGAGAGATTAATAAACACTCGAGACAGAGAGAGAGAGATTAATAAACACTAGAGACAGAGAGAGAGATTAATAAACACTCGAGACAGAGAGAGAGATTAATAAACACTAGAGACAGAGAGAGAGAGATTAATAAACACTAGAGACAGAGAGAGAGAGGTTAATAAACACTCGAGACAGAGAGAGAGATTAATAAACACTAGATACAGAGAGAGAGAGATTAATAAACACTAGATACAGAGAGAGAGAGATTAATAAACACGAGATACAGAGAGAGAGAGATTAATAAACACTAGAGACAGAGAGAGAGAGATTAATAAACACTCGATACAGAGAGAGAGAGATTAATAAACACTAGATACAGAGAGAGAGAGATTAATAAACACTAGAGACAGAGAGAGAGAGATTAATAAACACTAGAGACAGAGAGAGAGAGATTAATAAACACTAGAGACAGAGAGAGAGAGATTAATAAACACTAGATACAGAGAGAGAGAGATTAATAAACACTAGAGACAGAGAGAGAGAGATTAATAAACACTAGATACAGAGAGAGAGAGATTAATAAACACTAGAGACAGAGAGAGAGAGAGAATAATAAACACTAGAGACAGAGAGAGAGAGATTAATAAACACTAGAGACAGAGAGAGAGAGATTAATAAACACTAGATACAGAGAGAGAGAGATTAATAAACACTCGATACAGAGAGAGAGAGATTAATAAACACTAGAGACAGAGAGAGAGAGATTAATAAACACTAGATACAGAGAGAGAGAGATTAATAAACACTAGATACAGAGAGAGAGAGATTAATAAACACGAGAGACAGAGAGAGAGAGATTAATAAACACTAGATACAGAGAGAGAGAGATTAATAAACACTAGAGACAGAGAGAGAGAGATTAATAAACACTCGATACAGAGAGAGAGAGATTAATAAACACTAGAGACAGAGAGAGAGAGATTAATAAACACTAGATACAGAGAGCGAGAGATTAATAAACACTAGAGACAGAGAGAGAGAGATTAATAAACACTCGATACAGAGAGAGAGAGATTAATAAACACTCGATACAGAGAGAGAGAGATTAATAAACACTAGAGACAGAGAGAGAGATTAATAAACACTAGAGACAGAGAGAGAGAGATTAATAAACACTAGAGACAGAGAGAGAGAGATTAATAAACACTCGATACAGAGAGAGAGAGATTAATAAACACTAGATACAGAGAGAGAGAGATTAATAAACACTAGATACAGAGAGAGAGAGATTAATAAACACTCGAAACAGAGAGAGAGAGATTAATAAACACTAGATACAGAGAGAGAGAGATTAATAAACACTAGAGACAGAGAGAGAGAGATTAATAAACACTAGAGACAGAGAGAGACAGATTAATAAACACTAGAGACAGAGAGAGAGAGATTAATAAACACTAGATACAGAGAGAGAGAGATTAATAAACACTAGAGACAGAGAGAGAGAGATTAATAAACACTCGATACAGAGAGAGAGAGATTAATAAACACTAGATACAGAGAGAGAGAGATTAATAAACACTAGAGACAGAGAGACAGATTAATAAACACTAGAGACAGAGAGAGAGTGATTAATAAACACTAGAGACAGAGAGAGAGATTAATAAACACTAGATACAGAGAGAGAGAGATTAATAAACACTCGATACAGAGAGAGAGAGATTAATCAACACTAGATACAGAGGGAGAGAGATTAAAAAACACTAGATACAGAGAGAGAGAGATTAATAAACACTAGATACAGAGAGAGAGAGATTAATAAACACTCGATACAGAGAGAGAGAGATTAATAAACACTCGATACAGAGAGAGAGAGATTAATAAACACTCGATACAGAGAGAGAGAGATTAATAAACACTCGATACAGAGGGAGAGAGATTAATAAACACTAGATACAGAGAGAGAGAGATTAATAAACAAAAGAGACAGAGAGAGAGAGATTAATAAACACTAGATACAGAGAGAGAGAGATTAATAAACACTAGATACAGAGAGAGAGAGATTAATAAACACTAGAGACAGAGAGAGAGAGATTAATAAACACTAGAGACAGAGAGAGAGAGATTAATAAACACTAGATCCAGAGAGAGAGAGATTAATAAACACTCGATACAGAGAGAGAGAGATTAATAAACACTCGATACAGAGAGAGAGAGATTAATAAACACTCGATACAGAGAGAGAGAGATTAATAAACACTAGAGACAGAGAGAGAGAGATTAATAAACACTCGATACAGAGAGAGAGAGATGAATAGCACTAGATACAGAGAGAGAGAGATTAATAAACACTCGATACAGAGAGAGAGAGATTAATAAACACTAGATACAGAGAGAGAGAGATTAATAAACACTAGATACACAGAGAGAGAGATTAATAAACACTCGATACAGAGAGAGAGAGATTAATAAACACTCGATACAGAGAGAGAGAGATTAATAAACACTCGATACAGAGAGAGAGAGATTAATAAACACTCGATACAGAGAGAGAGAGATTAATAAACACTAGAGACAGAGAGAGAGAGATTAATAAACACTAGATACAGAGAGAGAGAGATTAATAAACACTCAATACAGAGAGAGAGAGAATAATAAACACTCGATACAGAGAGAGAGAGATTAATAAACACTAGATACAGAGAGAGAGAGATTAATAAACACTAGATACAGAGAGAGAGAGATTAATAAACACTCGATACAGAGAGAGAGAGATTAATAAACACTCGAGACAGAGAGAGAGAGATTAATAAACACTCGATACAGAGAGAGAGAGATTAATAAACACTCGATACAGAGAGAGAGAAATTAATAAACACTAGAGACAGAGAGAGAGAGATTAATAAACACTAGATACAGAGAGAGAGAGATTAATATACACTCGATACAGAGAGAGAGAGATGAATAAACACTAGAGACAGAGAGAGAGAGATTAATAAACACTCGATACAGAGAGAGAGAGATTAATAAACACTAGAGACAGAGAGAGAGAGATTAATAAACACTAGATACAGAGAGAGAGAGATTAATAAACACTAGAGACAGAGAGAGAGAGATTAATAAACACTAGATACAGAGAGAGAGAGATTAATAAACACTAGAGAGAGAGAGATTAATAAACACTAGATACAGAGAGAGAGAGATTAATAAACACTCGATACAGAGAGAGAGAGATTAATAAACACTAGAGACAGAGAGAGAGAGATTAATAAACACTAGAGACAGAGAGAGAGAGAGATTAATAAACACTAGATACAGAGAGAGAGAGAGATTAATAAACACTAGAGACAGAGAGAGAGAGATTAATAAACACTCGATACAGAGAGAGAGAGATTAATAAACACTAGATACAGAGAGAGAGAGATTAATAAACACTAGATACAGAGAGAGAGAGATTAATAAACACTAGAGACAGAGAGAGAGAGATTAATAAACACTAGAGACAGAGAGAGAGAGATTAATAAACACTAGAGACAGAGAGAGAGAGATTAATAAACACTAGAGACAGAGAGAGAGAGATTAATAAACACTAGATACAGAGAGAGAGAGATTAATAAACACTCGATACAGAGAGAGAGAGATTAATAAACACTAGATACAGAGAGAGAGAGATTAATAAACACTAGATACAGAGAGAGAGAGATTAATAAACACTAGAGACAGAGAGAGAGAGATTAATAAACACTAGAGACAGAGAGAGAGAGATTAATAAACACTAGAGACAGAGAGAGAGAGATTAATAAACACTAGATACAGAGAGAGAGAGATTAATAAACACTCGATACAGAGAGAGAGAGATTAATAAACACTCGAGACAGAGAGAGAGAGATTAATAAACACTCGATACAGAGAGAGAGAGATTAATAAACACTCGATACAGAGAGAGAGAGATTAATAAACACGAGAGACAGAGAGAGAGAGATTAATAAACACTAGATACAGAGAGAGAGAGATTAATAAACACTAGAGACAGAGAGAGAGAGATTAATAAACACTCGATACAGAGAGAGAGAGATTAATAAACACTAGAGACAGAGAGAGAGAGATTAATAAACACTAGATACAGAGAGCGAGAGATTAATAAACACTAGAGACAGAGAGAGAGAGATTAATAAACACTAGAGACAGAGAGAGAGAGATTAATAAACACTAGAAACAGAGAGAGAGAGATTAATAAACACTAGAGACAGAGAGAGAGAGATTAATAAACACTAGAGACAGAGAGAGAGAGAGATTAATAAACACTAGAGACAGAGAGAGAGAGATTAATAAACACTAGATACAGAGAGAGAGAGATTAATAAACACTCGATACAGAGAGAGAGAGATTAATAAACACTCGAGACAGAGAGAGAGAGATTAATAAACACTCGATACAGAGAGAGAGAGATTAATAAACACTAGATACAGAGAGAGAGAGATTAATAAACACGAGAGACAGAGAGAGAGAGATTAATAAACACTAGATACAGAGAGAGAGAGATTAATAAACACTAGAGACAGAGAGAGAGAGATTAATAAACACTCGATACAGAGAGAGAGAGATTAATAAACACTAGAGACAGAGAGAGAGAGATTAATAAACACTAGATACAGAGAGCGAGAGATTAATAAACACTAGAGACAGAGAGAGAGAGATTAATAAACACTCGATACAGAGAGAGAGAGATTAATAAACACTCGATACAGAGAGAGAGAGATTAATAAACACTAGAGACAGAGAGAGAGATTAATAAACACTAGAGACAGAGAGAGAGAGATTAATAAACACTAGAGACAGAGAGAGAGAGATTAATAAACACTCGATACAGAGAGAGAGAGATTAATAAACACTAGATACAGAGAGAGAGAGATTAATAAACACTAGATACAGAGAGAGAGAGATTAATAAACACTCGAAACAGAGAGAGAGAGATTAATAAACACTAGATACAGAGAGAGAGAGATTAATAAACACTAGAGACAGAGAGAGAGAGATTAATAAACACTAGAGACAGAGAGAGACAGATTAATAAACACTAGAGACAGAGAGAGAGAGATTAATAAACACTAGATACAGAGAGAGAGAGATTAATAAACACTAGAGACAGAGAGAGAGAGATTAATAAACACTCGATACAGAGAGAGAGAGATTAATAAACACTAGATACAGAGAGAGATTAATAAACACTAGAGACAGAGAGAGAGAGATTAATAAACACTAGAGACAGAGAGAGAGTGATTAATAAACACTAGAGACAGAGAGAGAGATTAATAAACACTAGATACAGAGAGAGAGAGATTAATAAACACTCGATACAGAGAGAGAGAGATTAATAAACACTAGATACAGAGGGAGAGAGATTAAAAAACACTAGATACAGAGAGAGAGAGATTAATAAACACTAGATACAGAGAGAGAGAGATTAATAAACACTCGATACAGAGAGAGAGAGATTAATAAACACTCGATACAGAGAGAGAGAGATTAATAAACACTCGATACAGAGACAGAGAGATTAATAAACACTCGATACAGAGGGAGAGAGATTAATAAACACTAGATACAGAGAGAGAGAGATTAATAAACACTAGAGACAGAGAGAGAGAGATTAATAAACACTAGATACAGAGAGAGAGAGATTAATAAACACTAGATACAGAGAGAGAGAGATTAATAAACACTAGAGACAGAGAGAGAGAGATTAATAAACACTAGAGACAGAGAGAGAGAGATTAATAAACACTAGATCCAGAGAGAGAGAGATTAATAAACACTCGATACAGAGAGAGAGAGATTAATAAACACTCGATACAGAGAGAGAGAGATTAATAAACACTCGATACAGAGAGAGAGAGATTAATAAACACTAGAGACAGAGAGAGAGAGATTAATAAACACTCGATACAGAGAGAGAGAGATGAATAGCACTAGATACAGAGAGAGAGAGATTAATAAACACTCGATACAGAGAGAGAGAGATTAATAAACACTAGATACAGAGAGAGAGAGATTAATAAACACTAGATACACAGAGAGAGAGATTAATAAACACTCGATACAGAGAGAGAGAGATTAATAAACACTCGATACAGAGAGAGAGAGATTAATAAACACTCGATACAGAGAGAGAGAGATTAATAAACACTCGATACAGAGAGAGAGAGATTAATAAACACTAGAGACAGAGAGAGAGAGATTAATAAACACTAGATACAGAGAGAGAGAGATTAATAAACACTCAATACAGAGAGAGAGAGAATAATAAACACTCGATACAGAGAGAGAGAGATTAATAAACACTAGATACAGAGAGAGAGAGATTAATAAACACTAGATACAGAGAGAGAGAGATTAATAAACACTCGATACAGAGAGAGAGAGATTAATAAACACTCGAGACAGAGAGAGAGAGATTAATAAACACTAGAGACAGAGAGAGAGAGATTAATAAACACTCGATACAGAGAGAGAGAGATTAATAAACACTAGAGACAGAGAGAGAGAGATTAATAAACACTAGATACAGAGAGAGAGAGATTAATATACACTCGATACAGAGAGAGAGAGATGAATAAACACTAGAGACAGAGAGAGAGAGATTAATAAACACTCGATACAGAGAGAGAGAGATTAATAAACACTAGAGACAGAGAGAGAGAGATTAATAAACACTAGATACAGAGAGAGAGAGATTAATAAACACTAGAGACAGAGAGAGAGAGATTAATAAACACTAGATACAGAGAGGGAGAGATTAATAAACACTAGGGAGAGAGAGATTAATAAACACTAGATACAGAGAGAGAGAGATTAATAAACACTCGATACAGAGAGAGAGAGATTAATAAACACTAGAGACAGAGAGAGAGAGATTAATAAACACTAGAGACAGAGAGAGAGAGAGATTAATAAACACTAGATACAGAGAGAGAGAGAGATTAATAAACACTAGAGACAGAGAGAGAGAGATTAATAAACACTCGATACAGAGAGAGAGAGATTAATAAACACTAGATACAGAGAGAGAGAGATTAATAAACACTAGATACAGAGAGAGAGAGATTAATAAACACTAGAGACAGAGAGAGAGAGATTAATAAACACTAGAGACAGAGAGAGAGAGATTAATAAACACTAGAGACAGAGAGAGAGAGATTAATAAACACTAGAGACAGAGAGAGAGAGATTAATAAACACTAGATACAGAGAGAGAGAGATTAATAAACACTCGATACAGAGAGAGAGAGATTAATAAACACTAGATACAGAGAGAGAGAGATTAATAAACACTAGATACAGAGAGAGAGAGATTAATGAACACTAGAGACAGAGAGAGAGAGATTAATAAACACTAGAGACAGAGAGAGAGAGATTAATAAACACTAGAGACAGAGAGAGAGAGATTAATAAACACTAGATACAGAGAGAGAGAGATTAATAAACACTCGATACAGAGAGAGAGAGATTAATAAACACTCGATACAGAGAGAGAGAGATTAATAAACACTCGATACAGAGAGAGAGAGATTAATAAACACTAGAGACAGAGAGAGAGAGATTAATAAACACTAGATACAGAGAGAGAGAGATTAATATACACTCGATACAGAGAGAGAGAGATGAATAAACACTCGAGACAGAGAGAGAGAGATTAATAAACACTCGATACAGAGAGAGAGAGATTAATAAACACTAGAGACAGAGAGAGAGAGATTAATAAACACTAGATACAGAGAGAGAGAGATTAATAAACACTAGAGACAGAGAGAGAGAGATTAATAAACACTAGATACAGAGAGAGAGAGATTAATAAACACTAGAGAGAGAGAGATTAATAAACACTAGATACAGAGAGAGAGAGATTAATAAACACTCGATACAGAGAGAGAGAGATTAATAAACACTAGAGACAGAGAGAGAGAGAGATTAATAAACACTAGATACAGAGAGAGAGAGAGATTAATAAACACTAGAGACAGAGAGAGAGAGATTAATAAACACTCGATACAGAGAGAGAGAGATTAATAAACACTAGATACAGAGAGAGAGAGATTAATAAACACTAGATACAGAGAGAGAGAGATTAATAAACACTAGAGACAGAGAGAGAGAGAGATTAATAAACACTAGAGACAGAGAGAGAGAGATTAATAAACACTAGAGACAGAGAGAGAGAGATTAATAAACACTAGATACAGAGAGAGAGATTAATAAACACTCGATACAGAGAGAGAGAGATTAATAAACACTCGATACAGAGAGAGAGAGATTAATAAACACTCGATACAGAGAGAGAGAGATTAATAAACACTAGAGACAGAGAGAGAGAGATTAATAAACACTCGATACAGAGAGAGAGAGATTAATAAACACTAGATACAGAGAGAGAGAGATTAATAAACACTCGATACAGAGAGAGAGAGATTAATAAACACTAGATACAGAGAGAGAGAGATTAATAAACACTCGATACAGAGAGAGAGAGATTAATAAACACTCGATACAGAGAGAGAGAGATTAATAAACACTCGATACAGAGAGAGAGAGATTAATAAACACTCGATACAGAGAGAGAGAGATTAATAAACACTCGATACAGAGAGAGAGAGATTAATAAACACTAGAGACAGAGAGAGAGAGATTAATAAACACTAGATACAGAGAGAGAGAGATTAATAAACACTCGATACCGAGAGAGAGAGATTAATAAACACTCGATACAGAGAGAGAGAGATTAATAAACACTAGATACAGAGAGAGAGAGATTAATAAACACTAGATACAGAGAGAGAGAGATTAATAAATACTCGATACAGAGAGAGAGAGATTAATAAACACTCGATACAGAGAGAGAGAGATTAATAAACACTCGATACAGAGAGAGAGAGATTAATAAACACTCGATACAGAGAGAGAGAGATTAATAAACACTAGAGACAGAGAGAGAGAGATTAATAAACACTAGATACAGAGAGAGAGAGATTAATAAACACTAGAGACAGAGATAGAGATTAATAAACACTCGATACAGAGAGAGAGATTAATAAACACTAGAGACAGAGAGAGAGAGATTAATAAACACTAGATACAGAGAGAGAGAGATTAATAAACACTAGATACAGAGAGAGAGAGATTAATAAACACTAGATACAGAGAGAGAGAGATTAATAAACACTAGAGACAGAGATAGAGATTAATAAACACTCGATACAGAGAGAGAGAGATTAATAAACACTAGAGACAGAGAGAGAGAGATTAATAAACACTAGATACAGAGAGAGAGAGATTAATAAACACTAGATACAGAGAGAGAGAGATTAATAAACACTAGATACAGAGAGAGAGAGATTAATAAACACTAGAGACAGAGAGAGAGAGATTAATAAACACTAGAGACAGAGAGAGAGAGAGATTAATAAACACTCGATACAGAGAGAGAGAGAGAGATTAATAAACACTAGAGACAGAGAGAGAGAGATTAATAAACACTAGATACAGAGAGAGAGAGATTAATAAACACTAGAGACAGAGAGAGAGAGATTAATAAACACTCGATACAGAGAGAGAGAGATTAATAAACACTAGATACAGAGAGAGAGAGATTAATAAACACTAGATACAGAGAGAGAGAGATTAATAAACACTAGAGACAGAGAGAGAGAGATTAATAAACACTAGATACAGAGAGAGAGAGATTAATAAACACTAGATACAGAGAGAGAGAGAGATTAATAAACACTAGAGACAGAGAGAGAGAGATTAATAAACACTAGAGACAGAGAGAGAGAGATTAATAAACACTAGAGACAGAGAGAGAGAGATTAATAAACACTAGATACAGAGAGAGAGAGATTAATAAACACTAGATACAGAGAGAGAGAGAGATTAATAAACACTCGATACAGAGAGAGAGAGATTAATAAACACTAGATACAGAGAGAGAGAGAGATTAATAAACACTAGAGACAGAGAGAGAGAGAATAATAAACACTGGAGACAGAGAGAGAGAGATTAATAAACACTAGAGACAGAGAGAGAGAGATTAATAAACACTAGATACAGAGAGAGAGAGATTAATAAACACTAGAGACAGAGAGGGAGAGAGATTAATAAACACTAGATACAGAGAGAGAGATTAATAAACACTCGATACAGAGAGAGAGAGATTAATAAACACTAGAGACAGAGAGAGAGAGATTAATAAACACTAGAGACAGAGAGGGAGAGAGATTAATAAACACTAGAGACAGAGAGGGAGAGAGATTAATAAACACTAGATACAGAGAGAGAGAGAGATTAATAAACACTCGATACAGAGAGAGAGAGATTAATAAACACTAGATAAAGAGAGAGAGAGATTAATAAACACTCGATACAGAGAGAGAGAGATTTATAAACAGTAGATACAGAGAGAGAGAGATTAATAAACACTAGATACAGAGAGAGAGAGATTAATAAACACTAGATACAGAGAGAGAGAGATTAACAAACACTAGATACAGAGAGAGAGAGATTAATAAACACGAGATACAGAGAGAGAGAGAGATTAATAAACACTCGATACAGAGAGAGAGAGATTAATAAACACTAGATACAGAGAGAGAGAGATTAATAAACACTAGATACAGAGAGAGAGAGATTAATAAACACTAGATACAGAGAGAGAGAGATTAATAAACACTAGATACAGAGAGAGAGAGATTAATAAACACTAGATACAGAGAGAGAGAGAGATTAATAAACACTCGATACAGAGAGAGAGAGATTAATAAACACTAGATACAGAGAGAGAGAGATTAATAAACACTAGATACAGAGAGAGAGAGATTAATAAACACTAGATACAGAGAGAGAGAGATTAATAAACACTAGAGACAGAGAGAGAGAGATTAATAAACACTAGATACAGAGAGAGAGAGATATATAAACACTAGATACAGAGAGAGAGAGATTAATAAACACTAGATACAGAGAGAGAGAGATTAATAAACACTAGAGACAGAGAGAGAGAGATTAATAAACACTAGAGACAGAGAGAGAGAGATTAATAAACACTAGATACAGAGAGAGAGAGATTAATAAACACTAGATACAGAGAGAGAGAGATTAATAAACACTAGATACAGAGAGAGAGAGATTAATAAACACTCGATACAGAGAGAGAGAGATTAATAAACACTCGATACAGAGAGAGAGAGATTAATAAACACTAGAGACAGAGAGAGAGAGATTAATAAACACTAGATACAGAGAGAGAGAGATTAATATACACTCGATACAGAGAGAGAGAGATGAATAAACACTCGAGACAGAGAGAGAGAGATTAATAAACACTCGATACAGAGAGAGAGAGATTAATAAACACTAGAGACAGAGAGAGAGAGATTAATAAACACTAGATACAGAGAGAGAGAGATTAATAAACACTAGAGACAGAGAGAGAGAGATTAATAAACACTAGATACAGAGAGAGAGAGATTAATAAACACTAGAGAGAGAGAGATTAATAAACACTAGATACAGAGAGAGAGAGATTAATAAACACTCGATACAGAGAGAGAGAGATTAATAAACACTAGAGACAGAGAGAGAGAGAGATTAATAAACACTAGATACAGAGAGAGAGAGAGATTAATAAACACTAGAGACAGAGAGAGAGAGATTAATAAACACTCGATACAGAGAGAGAGAGATTAATAAACACTAGATACAGAGAGAGAGAGATTAATAAACACTAGATACAGAGAGAGAGAGATTAATAAACACTAGAGACAGAGAGAGAGAGATTAATAAACACTAGAGACAGAGAGAGAGAGATTAATAAACACTAGAGACAGAGAGAGAGAGATTAATAAACACTAGATACAGAGAGAGAGATTAATAAACACTCGATACAGAGAGAGAGAGATTAATAAACACTCGATACAGAGAGAGAGAGATTAATAAACACTCGATACAGAGAGAGAGAGATTAATAAACACTAGAGACAGAGAGAGAGAGATTAATAAACACTCGATACAGAGAGAGAGAGATTAATAAACACTAGATACAGAGAGAGAGAGATTAATAAACACTCGATACAGAGAGAGAGAGATTAATAAACACTAGATACAGAGAGAGAGAGATTAATAAACACTCGATACAGAGAGAGAGAGATTAATAAACACTCGATACAGAGAGAGAGAGATTAATAAACACTCGATACAGAGAGAGAGAGATTAATAAACACTCGATACAGAGAGAGAGAGATTAATAAACACTCGATACAGAGAGAGAGAGATTAATAAACACTAGAGACAGAGAGAGAGAGATTAATAAACACTAGATACAGAGAGAGAGAGATTAATAAACACTAGATACAGAGAGAGAGAGATTAATAAACACTCGATACCGAGAGAGAGAGATTAATAAACACTCGATACAGAGAGAGAGAGATTAATAAACACTAGATACAGAGAGAGAGAGATTAATAAACACTAGATACAGAGAGAGAGAGATTAATAAATACTCGATACAGAGAGAGAGAGATTAATAAACACTCGATACAGAGAGAGAGAGATTAATAAACACTCGATACAGAGAGAGAGAGATTAATAAACACTCGATACAGAGAGAGAGAGATTAATAAACACTAGAGACAGAGAGAGAGAGATTAATAAACACTAGATACAGAGAGAGAGAGATTAATAAACACTAGAGACAGAGATAGAGATTAATAAACACTCGATACAGAGAGAGAGATTAATAAACACTAGAGACAGAGAGAGAGAGATTAATAAACACTAGATACAGAGAGAGAGAGATTAATAAACACTAGATACAGAGAGAGAGAGATTAATAAACACTAGATACAGAGAGAGAGAGATTAATAAACACTAGAGACAGAGATAGAGATTAATAAACACTCGATACAGAGAGAGAGAGATTAATAAACACTAGAGACAGAGAGAGAGAGATTAATAAACACTAGATACAGAGAGAGAGAGATTAATAAACACTAGATACAGAGAGAGAGAGATTAATAAACACTAGATACAGAGAGAGAGAGATTAATAAACACTAGAGACAGAGAGAGAGAGATTAATAAACACTAGAGACAGAGAGAGAGAGAGATTAATAAACACTCGATACAGAGAGAGAGAGAGAGATTAATAAACACTAGAGACAGAGAGAGAGAGATTAATAAACACTAGATACAGAGAGAGAGAGATTAATAAACACTAGAGACAGAGAGAGAGAGATTAATAAACACTCGATACAGAGAGAGAGAGATTAATAAACACTAGATACAGAGAGAGAGAGATTAATAAACACTAGATACAGAGAGAGAGAGATTAATAAACACTAGAGACAGAGAGAGAGAGATTAATAAACACTAGATACAGAGAGAGAGAGATTAATAAACACTAGATACAGAGAGAGAGAGAGATTAATAAACACTAGAGACAGAGAGAGAGAGATTAATAAACACTAGAGACAGAGAGAGAGAGATTAATAAACACTAGAGACAGAGAGAGAGAGATTATTAAACACTAGATACAGAGAGAGAGAGATTAATAAACACTAGATACAGAGAGAGAGAGATTAATAAACACTCGATACAGAGAGAGAGAGATTAATAAACACTAGATACAGAGAGAGAGAGAGATTAATAAACACTAGAGACAGAGAGAGAGAGAATAATAAACACTGGAGACAGAGAGAGAGAGATTAATAAACACTAGAGACAGAGAGAGAGAGATTAATAAACACTAGATACAGAGAGAGAGAGATTAATAAACACTAGAGACAGAGAGGGAGAGAGATTAATAAACACTAGATACAGAGAGAGAGAGAGATTAATAAACACTCGATACAGAGAGAGAGAGATTAATAAACACTAGAGACAGAGAGAGAGAGATTAATAAACACTAGAGACAGAGAGAGAGAGATTAATAAACACTAGAGACAGAGAGAGAGAGATTAATAAACACTAGATACAGAGAGAGAGAGATTAATAAACACTCGATACAGAGAGAGAGAGATTAATAAACACTAGATACAGAGAGAGAGAGATTAATAAACACTAGATACAGAGAGAGAGAGATTAATAAACACTAGAGACAGAGAGAGAGAGATTAATAAACACTAGAGACAGAGAGAGAGAGATTAATAAACACTAGAGACAGAGAGAGAGAGATTAATAAACACTAGATACAGAGAGAGAGAGATTAATAAACACTCGATACAGAGAGAGAGAGATTAATAAACACTCGAGACAGAGAGAGAGAGATTAATAAACACTCGATACAGAGAGAGAGAGATTAATAAACACTCGATACAGAGAGAGAGAGATTAATAAACACGAGAGACAGAGAGAGAGAGATTAATAAACACTAGATACAGAGAGAGAGAGATTAATAAACACTAGAGACAGAGAGAGAGAGATTAATAAACACTCGATACAGAGAGAGAGAGATTAATAAACACTAGAGACAGAGAGAAGAGATTAATAAACACTAGATACAGAGAGCGAGAGATTAATAAACACTAGAGACAGAGAGAGAGAGATTAATAAACACTAGAGACAGAGAGAGAGAGATTAATAAACACTAGAAACAGAGAGAGAGAGATTAATAAACACTAGAGACAGAGAGAGAGAGATTAATAAACACTAGAGACAGAGAGAGAGAGATTAATAAACACTAGAGACAGAGAGAGAGAGATTAATAAACACTAGATACAGAGAGAGAGAGATTAATAAACACTCGATACAGAGAGAGAGAGATTAATAAACACTCGAGACAGAGAGAGAGAGATTAATAAACACTCGATACAGAGAGAGAGAGATTAATAAACACTAGATACAGAGAGAGAGAGATTAATAAACACGAGAGACAGAGAGAGAGAGATTAATAAACACTAGATACAGAGAGAGAGAGATTAATAAACACTAGAGACAGAGAGAGAGAGATTAATAAACACTCGATACAGAGAGAGAGAGATTAATAAACACTAGAGACAGAGAGAGAGAGATTAATAAACACTAGATACAGAGAGCGAGAGATTAATAAACACTAGAGACAGAGAGAGAGAGATTAATAAACACTCGATACAGAGAGAGAGAGATTAATAAACACTCGATACAGAGAGAGAGAGATTAATAAACACTAGAGACAGAGAGAGAGATTAATAAACACTAGAGACAGAGAGAGAGAGATTAATAAACACTAGAGACAGAGAGAGAGAGATTAATAAACACTCGATACAGAGAGAGAGAGATTAATAAACACTAGATACAGAGAGAGAGAGATTAATAAACACTAGATACAGAGAGAGAGAGATTAATAAACACTCGAAACAGAGAGAGAGAGATTAATAAACACTAGATACAGAGAGAGAGAGATTAATAAACACTAGAGACAGAGAGAGAGAGATTAATAAACACTAGAGACAGAGAGAGACAGATTAATAAACACTAGAGACAGAGAGAGAGAGATTAATAAACACTAGATACAGAGAGAGAGAGATTAATAAACACTAGAGACAGAGAGAGAGAGATTAATAAACACTCGATACAGAGAGAGAGAGATTAATAAACACTAGATACAGAGAGAGAGAGATTAATAAACACTAGAGACAGAGAGAGAGAGATTAATAAACACTAGAGACAGAGAGAGAGTGATTAATAAACACTAGAGACAGAGAGAGAGATTAATAAACACTAGATACAGAGAGAGAGAGATTAATAAACACTCGATACAGAGAGAGAGAGATTAATAAACACTAGATACAGAGGGAGAGAGATTAAAAAACACTAGATACAGAGAGAGAGAGATTAATAAACACTAGATACAGAGAGAGAGAGATTAATAAACACTCGATACAGAGAGAGAGAGATTAATAAACACTCGATACAGAGAGAGAGAGATTAATAAACACTCGATACAGAGACAGAGAGATTAATAAACACTCGATACAGAGGGAGAGAGATTAATAAACACTAGATACAGAGAGAGAGAGATTAATAAACACTAGAGACAGAGAGAGAGAGATTAATAAACACTAGATACAGAGAGAGAGAGATTAATAAACACTAGATACAGAGAGAGAGAGATTAATAAACACTAGAGACAGAGAGAGAGAGATTAATAAACACTAGAGACAGAGAGAGAGAGATTAATAAACACTAGATCCAGAGAGAGAGAGATTAATAAACACTCGATACAGAGAGAGAGAGATTAATAAACACTCGATACAGAGAGAGAGAGATTAATAAACACTCGATACAGAGAGAGAGAGATTAATAAACACTAGAGACAGAGAGAGAGAGATTAATAAACACTCGATACAGAGAGAGAGAGATGAATAGCACTAGATACAGAGAGAGAGAGATTAATAAACACTCGATACAGAGAGAGAGAGATTAATAAACACTAGATACAGAGAGAGAGAGATTAATAAACACTAGATACACAGAGAGAGAGATTAATAAACACTCGATACAGAGAGAGAGAGATTAATAAACACTCGATACAGAGAGAGAGAGATTAATAAACACTCGATACAGAGAGAGAGAGATTAATAAACACTCGATACAGAGAGAGAGAGATTAATAAACACTAGAGACAGAGAGAGAGAGATTAATAAACACTAGATACAGAGAGAGAGAGATTAATAAACACTCAATACAGAGAGAGAGAGAATAATAAACACTCGATACAGAGAGAGAGAGATTAATAAACACTAGATACAGAGAGAGAGAGATTAATAAACACTAGATACAGAGAGAGAGAGATTAATAAACACTCGATACAGAGAGAGAGAGATTAATAAACACTCGAGACAGAGAGAGAGAGATTAATAAACACTCGATACAGAGAGAGAGAGATTAATAAACACTCGATACAGAGAGAGAGAGATTAATAAACACTAGAGACAGAGAGAGAGAGATTAATAAACACTAGATACAGAGAGAGAGAGATTAATATACACTCGATACAGAGAGAGAGAGATGAATAAACACTAGAGACAGAGAGAGAGAGATTAATAAACACTCGATACAGAGAGAGAGAGATTAATAAACACTAGAGACAGAGAGAGAGAGATTAATAAACACTAGATACAGAGAGAGAGAGATTAATAAACACTAGAGACAGAGAGAGAGAGATTAATAAACACTAGATACAGAGAGGGAGAGATTAATAAACACTAGGGAGAGAGAGATTAATAAACACTAGATACAGAAGAGAGAGATTAATAAACACTCGATACAGAGAGAGAGAGATTAATAAACACTAGAGACAGAGAGAGAGAGATTAATAAACACTAGAGACAGAGAGAGAGAGATTAATAAACACTAGATACAGAGAGAGAGAGAGATTAATAAACACTAGAGACAGAGAGAGAGAGATTAATAAACACTCGATACAGAGAG
>NW_027592840.1:0-44442 GCF_964213995.1 Mustelus asterias
CTGCTGCCTCTCAGCACCAGGGACCCGGGTTTAGATTCTGGCCTTGGGTCACTGTCTGTGCGGAGTCTGCACATTCTTGCCATGTATGTGGGTTTCTTCCAGGGGCTCCAGTTTCCTCCCAAAGTTCAATGATTTGCTAGTGAGGTGGCCTGGCCAAGTTAAATGGTCTCATAGTGCCCACGGATGTGTAGGTTAGGTGAATTAGTGGGGTAAATGCGTGCGGTTACAGGAATAGGGTGTTGGGTGGGCCTGGGTAAAATGAAGAGTCAGTGGAAAGTGGAAGACAAGGTGGCTGCAACACAGGTCAGACATGGGGATCAGAGTATTATTTCAACAAATTGGAGAGGTTATTGTAAATACAGAGGAGGATTGTGAAAAAGTTGCAGGAAGACATTTACAGACTCAAGGAACAGGCATGGAATTGGAAAATTAATTTCAATATAGATAAGGGAGGGGTAATACACTCTGGTAGAAAGAACAAGGTGGCCACTCGTTGTAAAGGGGTAGAACAACACAGGGATCTGGGGGTACAGGTACAAAAATCAATTAAAAAAGTAGCAATGCTGACTCAAAAAAAGAGTAATGATGTGGAGATGCCCACGTTGGACTGGGGTAAACGCAGCACGAGTTTTAACAACACCAGGGTAAAGTCCAACAGGTTTATTTGGTAGCAAATATTTGGTGGCAAAAAATGGTATTTGCTACCAAATAAACCTGTTGGACTTTAACCTGGTGTTGTTAAAACTCTTACTGTGTCAAAAAAGAGAAAAGCACTGAAGCCCATTTCTAGAGATATAGAATTAAAAATCAGGTAGGTTATTTTAAACTTGTATAAAACTTTGGTTAGGCTATACTTGGAGCAAAGTTCTGGGCACAATGTTAGAAATAAAAGAATAAAGAATAAAAAAATAAAAGGAGAAAGTGCAAAGGAAATGACTAGGGTGATGCCAGGATTAAGAGGTTACACAGTCAGGAAAGACTGAGAAGGGGCTCTTTTCTCTTGAAAAGAGAACACGGCAGGATGACTTAACAGAGGTTTTCAAGATTATGAAAGGGCGGATGCGAGAAGATATTTTCACTTGTGGGTAAAGACCAGAATCAGGAGTCACAAGGCAGACAGGAATAAAGCCAATCAGAAATTTAGGAAAAACATCTTTACCTAGAGGAGAGTGGAACGCACTAGCACATGGGGCAGGAGAGTCAGGAGAAGCTGGATGAGCACAGCAGGGGGAAAAGAATAGGAGGATATGTTGATGAGATTAGACAAAGGAGGTTTGCATGGAGCATAAATACTTTTTGGGCTGAGTGGCCTGTTTCTGCGCTGTAAATACTTTGTGAAGTGCATACAAAAGGATTTCAATCTCAGCATCAGTACCGGCAAACCATCAAGAGTGGACTGGGAATTTGGGAGAAGTCCTCATACATCACGGCCCTGATTTTACCAGCACAGCCACCCGGGCCTCGTAAGATTGCACCCGAGGTCAACGGGGAATGCCGTCCTGTGAGCCTCACCTGCCCCAATTTTGGGGCGGCCTTGCCGGTAAAAATCAGGGCCCACATCTCTCAACCTTCCAGGCAAATATCACAGTAAATTTCAAAATATATTTTTTAAAAATACACAGCATAATTATTCCACCAAATTTGTTATTTATATAGCAGAATATTGAACTGTAACAACATCATCATTGAGCTATCAGTTACAATTATACAATGCATCAACCACTTTATGAAGTGAAGCGATTAGTTGGTAGGCAGAAACATAGAAAATAGGTGCAGGAGTCGGCCATTCGGCCCTTCAAACCTGTACCGTCATTCAATACGATCATGGTTGATCGCTCACTTTCAGTCTCCCACTCCCGCTTTTACAGTTACAATTACAATTGATACGCATTTGCAGAATTGCACACCAAGGGTGTCATGCAACTTTACTGTAGCGAGTGATTACTTACCATTGTCACCCCCTCCAAAAGACCATGCTGTTCTTCCATCCTTAGATAATGCAATTGTATGCGAACTTCCACAAGAAACCTCTCCTACATTGCTAATATCCTTTACCAAAGTTGGGATGTTACGGCTATTGCTATCACCATGACCTATTGAACACAAAATGGAACAATTAATAAGGCTGCGTGTGTTAATTCATTCCATCAGATTCGTTATTCTAAATGAAATGGGAGCAAAATGTACCATTTCCAAATTCTAGTATAAAGCTGAAGTTAAAACAAGTGCACATTCCAAATGGGACATTGCTGACATGTTCATGTGTTCTACAAGATTTAAAATCATTTGGGATAGTGCTCAGTAAAATGAAACTAATTACACGCACAACTCTTAGTTGGTGGGAAACAGCTTCTTTCCCATCTACCTCAGTGACCGAGTTTATTCAATCCCCAAAACATACTGGCAGATATGACCCATACATACTCCATTTTGAAAGGACATTTATGCTCCAACTGGAACGGGAGAAATGTAAAATTCTCTAGAACTCAGACTCACTCAACACAAGCCTTCCAACCTACCGCCCCAAACACTTACACATAAGCAAAAAGCTGGCAAACACAAGACTGTGAAAATAAGCTAACACAAGCTGCACACTTGGCTACAAGCAAGGAACACAGTTTTCTTGGACAGGAACTATATTGTCCCCACCCCAACCCACTTTCCTCAGAACAGAGGGGATAGATTTCAAGTACAAAAGTAGAAGAGAATGCTCGCAATCACAGGAGACTTTGGCTGCCTCAAAGGGGCATAGGATAGCAGCAAAACAAGGAAGACCAAAGGCTCTACAGGTTTGAGAGCATGCAAATGCTGCAACAAGTTACTGAAGCAAATTGCAGTTTCATAAGCCACATCAAGCAAAGTGTCAAAAACAGTGTACTAAATGTTGAGTCAATGTCTTCCCTCAGTGTCACTCATTCTCACAAGATAACCATAGAAGTTTGCAAGTTACAAAGTCTCATTTTCATCTGGGGGCGGCACGGTGGCAGAGTGGTTAGCACTGCTGCCTCACAGCGCCAGGGACCCAAGTTCAATTCCGGCCTTGGGTGCCTGTCTGTGTGGAGATTGCATGTTCTCCTGTGTTTTTGTGGGCTTCCTCCGGGTGCTCTGGCCCACAGTCCAAAGATGTGCAGGTTAGGATGATTGGCCATGCTTAATTGCCCCTTGGTGTCAGGACGACTAGCAGAGCAAATACGTGGGGTTATGGGGATAGGGCCTGAGTGTTGTCATGCAGGCTCGATGGGCCAAATGGCCTCCTTCTGTAATGTATGATTCTATGAATTTCTTGATGAATGTTACCAAGACAGAGAGGAAGAATAAAACTGGATAACACCACAGAGAGCGCTAGCACAGACCTAATGGGCCAAATGACTCTCTTCTGTACCATCAAAACAACTATGACTCTACCAGAAAACGAGATTGGTTCCTTCTTAATTCATCTAGACAAAGATAGTGAAACAGAAAGTTGTTTCTTCTGGGAAAACGGTGTTCACAGATTCTCCATTCGGGGCCACGCTGTTCATGATAATTAAGTTTTGTGCGAAAGGGTCTCGGAGGAATATACATATATAAATCATTATTCAAATTTACTGATGACACCATGCTATGTGGGCTGACAACTAGGAAAAGATTGATTATCCACAGAGAACCTTGGATCAATTATATTGATAGACTGAGTTGTTACAGACAGATTTTACTATGGATTCAGGCAACAGCAATCTTAAAATGCAAGATGAAAGAGACTCCATAGGCAGGAACTGCAAACTAAAAAAGGTATTTGGAAGGATCATAAATCACAACAGGAAAATTATACCAACGCTGTGATTTTAGGGTGGACAGGGCATTTGTAATAGATTCCCAAGGAAGGTCATGGATTCAAATCCACTGACATATTTAAAAGTAAGCTGGATCAATATCTCTTGAAGATAATAGTGATATCACTGGAAGTAAGTCAAGGGAGAGCACTGTCTCAATTCTGATGAAAGGTTAACACAGTGTTGTGGTCCCCACAGAGACCAGTAACTTAAAAATATGAATTCCTGACCAACTGAAAAGGATCACAGGACAAGATTTCAAGTAATAAACAAGCTAAAAGCAAAATTGACCAACAATTTTGTAGGCAATTTACACAGAAAGGTTTCCCCATTTAATTGTTAAGGTTGACAATCTCCCTCAGCTATGCTTTGCTGTCCCTCAAGTGGACATTTCATTCTCCAACAATCCGTCCAAAGCTATTCTCAGCTTTCGAGAGTCTGCTTCCTTTTTCCGTCTCCAGCCACGTAAATGCCAGGACTGACTTTGCCACTAAGCATTCACTTGGAAATTCCCCCTCTTTAGCAAATGCTAAGCAAATCTTCCAGCCTTACTCAAAATCTCCATGAACTTGGCCTCTTCAACCTGAGCATCAATTCCCACCTGCATGCTCAGCGGTGTACAACAGAGACTGGCCGACTCCATCTCTCTGCACTTTCAGATTCTTGCAGACTGCTCCGAGAGGTTCAGGGATATCTCAAGGAAAATCCCTGTAACCCGACAACAACAATGGCTTGCTATAAACACCTCATATCTCAAGGCTCATCTCCATGGCAGCGTGAATCACACGAGTCCTATATCATGGTATAAATGCTCATTAGCTATTCCATCTTGTATTGTACAAGATTACAAAATCTAACGTTTCTAACACTCCTGAAACTTGCAGATTAACAGTCTACCCTGAGTCACGCCCTTACAACTGTCCACAGGAGTGAACATTTTACACCCTCTTGCCAGTAAATTAATCTGGGCCTAATATAGAAATGATGTGGAGATGCCGGCGTTGGACTGGGGTAAACACAGTAAGAGTTTTAACAACACCAGGTTAAAGTCCAACAGGTTTATTTGGTAGCAAATGCCATTAGCGTAATTTTGATGAGTGTCGATTAACAGAGACCACCTTGCAGTTCACAAACGGGCAGCATGGTGGCACAGTGGCTAGCACTGCTGCCTCACAGCGCCAGGGACCCGGGTTTGATTCTTGGCTTGGATCACTGTCTGTCTGTGTGGAGTCTGCACATTCTCCTCGTGTCTGCATGCCTCTAGGTGCTCCGGTTTCCTACCACAGTCTTAAGACGTGCAGCTTAGGTGGATTGGCCATGCCAAATGCCCCCTCAGTGTACCCGAACAGCTGCCGGAGTGGCAAATTGGGGATTTTCACAGTAACTTCATTGCAGTGTTAATGTAAGCCTGCTTGTGACTAATAAATAACTTTAAATACACCAATTTTTAAAATGGTATCATGGAAATGTGTAATAGGGTGCTAACAAAGAAAATGCATGCTTCTTGAGGTTATAATTAAACATACAAAAGCAAAGATCATCTAGAATTTTGGTTAGACCTTAGCTGGAGCACTGTGGACGACTCTGGTCACCACACTGCAGGAAAGGTCTAAAGGGATTAGCAACGGTATGGTGGAGGTTCATCAGTAAATTAGGAGCCAAAAGGGACTTCAAGTGTTTGGAAAAGTTAGTCCTGTTTCTCCGAGGCCAAAGAAGAACATGAGGTAGGAGCAGGAGAAGATCATATGGCCCATTGAACATGCTCCACCCTTCAATATCACGACTGATCTTGGGTTTCAGCTCCGCTTTCCCACCCACTCCCCTCGATTCCCTGAAACCAAATGGAAGTTTAAGCCAGTGAGAGGTTTTGATGAACGTGAAGAAAACCTGGGTGAGAGGGTCAATAACGAAGGGTCACAGATTCAAAATTATTGGCAAAAGATCTAGGAGAGAGAAAGAGAAATGCTTTCATTCACAGTTGTCAGGATCTGGATCACTCTACCTGATAACGGTGGTGGAAGCCGATTTTATAAATAATTTCTAAAGGAAATGGAATAGATATTGAGGACGAGGAACTTGTAGGGTTACAGACAAAAAAAAGCGCAGATATAGGACTGAGTCTGACTGCTCTTCCAAAGTGCTGGCACGGATACAATGGACAAAATGGCTGCAAGTTTCTCTGATTCCATATTAGGGCCTTCCATTATTACTGCTCAATTACTCTACATTTGCTGAAATCAGCCGATATATTTGCTCAGCCATCTATTTTAAGGTCCATATTGAACACTCAGCAGTCTTTAGTTTCTGTTCCTCAACTCGAACCAACTGGATTTGGTTTTGGAATCCTTGAGTGCATAGTCTCTCTGCAGAATTGTATTACCCATATTACAGTCCTCCAAATCTAACCTATTGTGAATCCTCAGTCCTTTCACCTCACTTGCTTTTAATTGTCAAAGTCCCAAAGCTCTGGATTTCCTTCCCTTCATCTTGCCAGCTCTTCTCTACTTTCGTCTTTGAAGACATTACAACTCTTCGACCAAACTTTTAGTCACCATCTCCTTTTGTTCATCGTCAATGTCAGCCCGATTATGCTTCCATATAGTGCCTTAAAGATCATAGAAATCATAGAAATCATAGAAACCCTACAGTGCAGAAGGAGGCCATTCGGCCCATCGAGTCTGCACCGACCACAATCCCACCCAGGCCCTACCCCCCACATATTTTACCCGCTAATCCCTCTAACCTACGCATCCCAGGACTCTAAGGGGCAATTTTTTTAACCTGGCCAATCAACCTAACCCACACATCTTTGGACTGTGGGAGGAAACCGGAGCACCCGGAGGAAACCCACGCAGACACGATGCAAGCTATTGTTGCCATGTAGCCTCACATGTTCTGCTGATGACTCCTCACTTGCAGATTCCAAAATTAGCGCAACTGCAGGGTGCAGTCTTCAGGCCAACATTAAATTCTTCTACAGTTTCCCCTAACTAATCAATACCGGCACACCACTTATTTTTTCTTGCCCCTTCTGAATACATTGTGGCCAGAAATATTTAGCTCTTATTCCTGCCCATCTTTTAAGCCAGGTCTCAATCATTGCTGGCATATCATAGACATATAGGTTGCCACATGGAGGTATTTGTTACACTTCACATAAAAACACATGCATTCCAACAACATGCTAACCTGCTTTGTTTCTTCTCTCCATCTAGCTCCTGCACTCTTTAATCTTTTGCTCTTTGCCCCTTGAAGTTTTCAATACATCTTTAATTCCCTCTCCTCTACTGCTAAGACCCAATACCCCTCCCGCTACTAAATTAGTTGAAACTTTCTCTTGTTTATTTGCCGTGTATCAGGTTCAGAAAGTTGCAGGGCACACCAGTTGAAACATAGAAACATAGAACATAGAAAAACTACAGCACAAACAGGCCCTTCAGCCCACAAGTTGTGCCGAACACATCCCTACCTTCTAGACCTACCTATAACCCTCCATCCTATTACGCTCCATGTACTCATCCAGGAGTCTCTTAAAAGACCCTATTGAGTTCGCCTCCACCTACACTGACGGCAGCCAATTCCACTCGCCCACCACCCTCTGTGAAAAACTTACCCCCAACATCTCCCCTGTACCTACCCCCCAGCACCCTAAACCTGTGTCCTCTCGTAGCAGACATTTCCACCCTGGGAAAAAGCCTCAGAGTCCACCCGATCTATGCCTCTCAACATCTTATACACCTCTATTAGGTTTCGTCTCTCCAAGGAGAAAAGACCGAGCTCCCTCAGCCTATCCTCATAAGGCATGCCACTCAATCCGGCAACATCCTTGTAAATCTCCTCTGCACCCTTTCAATCTTTTCCACATCCTTCCTACAGTGAGGCGACCAGAACGGAGCACAGTACTCCAAGTGGGTCTGACGAGGGTCTTGTATAGCTGCATCATTATCCCCGGACTCCTAAACTCAATCCCTTGAATTTAGGCTTGAGAGGCTTGAAGGGAGCCTCTCAAACTTTACTGGTATTAGCATGTGCTTTTAAAAACTCATGTGAAAAGTCCTGATTAAAATGGAAAGTACTCTACCTTCCTCCTTTGGGTAGGGTTTCTAGGACACAGGCACAGGCATGCATTTGCTTTGAGCTTTCTAGATTTGACTATTTCCCAACCATGCTCAAAACTCATTTCCCTTTTGAGTCCCGAAGAACCTTCCTCATTGCTTTACAAACATGTAAACCTATAGAACAAATTAACTTTGCGGTCTGAAGACTGCACCATTGTTTTAAATACATCAAGTGCAGTTTTTTGCATTAAAATATGCGATCAATGCATGGAAGTGACGAGTCATCAGTAGAGCATGCGAGGCTACATTACAACAATACCTTACATTTTTATTGCCTCGATCAGACAACATTGATGATGAACCAAAGGAGGAGTGTTGGGCTGGGTTATGAAAAGCAGAGTGAAAGAGATAGATCTTAATTGACATTTTAATGAGTGGTGGGGAGCAGAGTTGGTAGAGGGATTAAAGAAAGAAAATGAAGAGTTTAAGCCTTGAAAATTTAAGACAAGGTCGCTAAAAGTGAAGCGAAAGATTAGGATACATTGGGTTGGGTTCAATTGGGTTGAACTACAATCCACTTGGAGAGCAGTCTGGCCTTGCATTCTACTCCAGGGTCGAAAAAGTTGGCCTTTAATTTCAGGAGCAAGAGGTAATTGTCTTGAGCAGATTGGGAATATTCTGTCTGAGCATGTAAAATAAATCAGAAAAATCCATGATTGGTGAAGGGAACACAGTTGCAAAATTGATCAACTACATAGGCACAACTAGGAGGGCCACTAGATTGATTCCAGAGATGAAGAAAGAGAGAGCAGTTTAGGCCTATACTCTCTAGAGTTAAGAAAAATGAGGGGACATCTAATTGACGTATATATGATAAAAAGATATTGCCAAAATAGATGTAGAGCAGATACTTCCTCTTGTGGGGCAACCTTGAACAAGAGGTCATAGTTTTAGAATAAGGGGTAGTAGATTTAAAGCAGAGTTGAGAAACTACTTCTCTCAAAGGGTTGTGAATCTGGAATTCATTACACCAGAGTGTGGTGGATGCCAGGATATTGAGTAAATTTGAGGAGATAAACAGATTTTTAATTATTAACAGGCTGAAGGATTATGGAGAACGGGCAGAAAAGTGGAGTTGAGGCCGAGATGAGATCAGCCATGATCATATTAAATGGCGAAGCAGGCTCAAGGGGCTAAATTGCCCACTCCTGCTCTGTCTTCTTATAGGCAGTGTCTTAAAGAAAAAACATTACACAAAGCATCATTTTAGTGCTGGTTTTCAACGGGAGGTAGGAGAGAAGAACGTAGGAACAAGATTGCTTCTATCAAAGTAACGTTGGATAGACAACAAGAACAATTTTTATTCATACATTGCGAGCATTATTCACGAGCCTGGGGTTTGTTTATACTCAATGAGTCATCACTCCTTCAGAGAGGCACAACACCCAGTTGCCTCAAATGGAAGATCACTAATGCTACTGCTTGAACTGCTCCCCCCTAAATATTGCACAAGAATCCATTAGCGTCATATGACCGAGTAACATAAAGCATTCAAAGCTTCTGAGGAAGGGAATTTATCATCTGACAAGTTCAGTTTCAGTCTACACACAATCTGAGGGCTCAGTGAGAGATCAACAGTAACCTCAAACAAGCATCGGAATCCATAGGCCTAAACGCGCTCTCTCTCTTCATCTCTGGAATCAATCTAGTGGCCCTCCTAGTTGTGCCTATGTAGTTGATCAATTTTGCAACTGTGTTCCCTTCACCAATCATGGATTTTTCTGATTTATTTTACATGCTCAGACAGAATATTCCCAATCTGCTCAAGACAATGACCTCTTGCTGCTGAAATTAAGGCCAACTTTTTCGACCCTGGAATAGAATGCAAGGCCAGACTGCTCTCCAAGTGGATTGTAGTTCAACCCAATTAGAACATAGAACAGTACAGCACAGAACAGGCCCTTCGGCCCACGATGTTGTGCCGAGCTTTATCTGAAACCAAGATCAAGCTATCCCACTCCCTATCATCCTGGTGTGCTCCATGTGCCTATCCAATAACCGCTTAAATGTTTCTAAAGTGTCTGACTCCACTATCACTGCAGGCAGTCCATTCCACACCCCAACCACTCTCTGCGTAAAGAACCTACCTCTGATATCCGTCCTGTATCTCCCACCACGAACCCTATAGTTATGCCCCCTTGTAATAGCTCCATCCACCCGAGGAAATAGTCTTTGAACGTTCACTCTATCTATCCCCTTCATCATTTTATACACCTCTATTAAGTCTCCCCTCAGCCTCCTCCGCTCCAGAGAGAACAGCCCTAGCTCCCTCAACCTTTCCTCATATGACCTACCCTCCAAACCAGGCAGCATCCTGGTAAATCTCCTCTGCACTCTCTCCAGCGCTTCCACATCCTTCTTATAGTGAGGTGACCAGAACTGCACACAATATTCCAAATGTGGTCTCACCAAGGTCCTGTACAGTTGCAGCATAACCCCACGGCTCTTAAACTCCAACCCCCTGTTAATAAAAGCTAACACACTATAGGCCTTCTTCACAGCTCTATCCACTTGACTGGCAACCTTTAGAGATCTGTGGATATGGACCCCAAGATCTCTCTGTTCCTCCACAGTCTTCAGAACCCTACCTTTGACCCTGTAATCCACATTTAAATTTGTCCTACCAAAATGAATCACCTCACATTTATCAGGGTTAAACTCCATTTGCCATTTTTCAGCCCAGCTTTGCATCCTATCTATGTCTCTTTGCAGCCTACAACAGCCCTCCACCTCATCCACTACTCCACCAATCTTGGTGTCATCAGCAAATTTACTGATCCACCCTTCAGCCCCCTCCTCTAAGTCATTAATAAAAATCACAAAGAGCAGAGGACCAAGCACTGATCCCTGCGGCACACCGCTAGCAACCTGCCTCCAATCCGAAAATTTTCCATCGACCACCACCCTCTGTCTTCGGTCAGACAGCCAGTTACCTATCCAATCGGCCAACTTTCCCTCTATCCCACACCTCCTCACTTTCATCATAAGCCGACCATGGGGGACCTTATCAAACGCCTCACTAAAATCCATGTATATGACATCAACTGCCCTACCTTCATCAACACACTTAGTTACCTCCTCAAAAAATTCTATCAAATTTGTGAGGCACGACTTGCCCTTCACGAATCCGTGCTGACTATCTCGGAT
This sequence comes from Mustelus asterias, assembly GCF_964213995.1. Taxonomy (NCBI): domain Eukaryota; kingdom Metazoa; phylum Chordata; class Chondrichthyes; order Carcharhiniformes; family Triakidae; genus Mustelus; species Mustelus asterias. The sequence continues at coordinate 11,078 of NW_027592840.1, forward strand.
TAATCCGCATCTTTCTAAATGGTCGTAAATCCCATCCCTAAGGACCCTTTCCATCAATTTACCAACCACCGAAGTGAGACTAACCGGTCTATAATTACCAGGGTCATTTCTATTCCCTTTCTTAAACAGAGGAACAACATTCGCCATTCTCCAGTCCTCTGGCACCATCCCCGTGGACAGCGAGGACCCAAAGATCAACGCCAAAGGCTCTGCAATCTCATCCCTTGCCTCCCACAGAATCCTAGGATACATTTCATCAGGCCCAGGGGACTTATCGACCTTCAGTTTATTCAAAACTGCCAAGACATCCTCCCTCCGAACATCTATTTCCTCCAGCCTATTAGCCTGTAACACCTTCTCTTCCTCAAAAACATGGCCCCTCTCCTTGGTGAACACTGAAGAAAAGTATTCATTCATCACCTCGCCTATCTCTACTGACTCCATACACAAGTTCCCACTACTGTCCTTGACCGGCCCTAACCTCACCCTGGTCATTCTTTTATTCCTCACATAAGAGTAAAAAGCCAATCCAATCCAATGTATCCTAATCTTTCGCTTCACTTTTACGACCAATGGATGACATATGAGCGGCATGGTGGCACACTGGTTAACATTGCTCACAGTGCCAGGGACCCGGATTAGATTCCCAGCTTGGGTCACTGCCTGCGCGGAGTCTGCACGTTCTCCCCATGTCTGCATTGGGTTTCCTCCGGTATCCTCCCATAGTCTGAAAGACGTGCTGGTTAGGTGCATTGGCCATGCTAAATTCTCCCTCAGTGTACCCGAACAGGTGCCAGCGTGTGTTGATTAGGGGATTTTCACAGTAACTTCATCGCAGTGTTAATGTAAGCCTACTTGTGCTTAATAAATAAATATCATGGCCTGTTATGACAGAAGGAAAAAATTCCTTTGTAAAACTACTTAACGAGAAAACTGGAACTAGTAAATGGATAGAGTACTGGAGGAAATGTGTATTCAGCTGTTACTGGAGATATTTTCCAAGGCGACTGTATAATTTTGATAATTGCCACAGTAAAATAATAGACTGAAATACATAAGATTGGACAGGTGAAAAAATCCATGCAGTTACTGTGGAAATGTAAAAGTTCAGCTACTCCTTTGTTGGGATCACAGACTATTCATCAATACAACACTGCAAGAATTAGCTAATAAAATAAAATAAATAAAGCCGGAAGAAGCTGCAAGTCCGGAAGGATAAACAGGCTAAAGATGTGCATTTAAAATGAAAAACGAACCATACAATAGATTCTTCTCGATAAAGTGCTATTGGTTCAGGCAATAATTCACTGGTTCAAGTAAATCATTGGTAACATCACCCAGTGTGTTCAACAATACCACACAAGCTACAAGCATGGCATGACATTAGAGGGGGAAAAAACAGAGGCCTTGCAAATAACAATCCATATTCGGATTTCCTCCCTTTCCACAAAAGGCATTCCCGAAAAAACATCAAATCTGCCTGGTGGAAAATAAATCCTTAAGCTGCTCATTACGATTACTGGATATTTCTGTAACCAGAGGATCTCCAGGGAGTTGCCTGTTTGCAATGTGTCTCCATTCTTATTAATGATGGTGAAAGGGAGAATATAGGAGTACTGGAGAAGGATATGGAACGAGTGTATTTAACTGCAGAAAAGGAGTGCTTCTGGAAAAACAGCAGAATTTCAGATCGATGTCACCCAGCCCTTGCATTAATTCGAGGCTGAGAGAAAGTTGAAGCAAAGACCCCGACCACAAATTTCAGTCTTCCGCAGTTATGCAAATCGGACGGGGTGGGAGGGGCAGGCTGGTGGCTGCAGAGCAGTTAGTCCAATATCATCTAGGGGGAAAGCTTTTAAGGAAGTGAGTATTTAAAGATGATTATGTGCACCAATCAGCTCAAAGTGCTTGAATTTGGAATTACTGGAAAAACATCACCACTTCCAGTTCAAGGGCACATCAGGCCACAAACTTAAGTGACTTTAATCATTACATAGAAACTAGAAGCAGGAGTGGGTCATTCCGCCCTTCGAGTTTGCTCCGCCATTCATTTTGATCATCAAATTCAATCTCCTGATCTCCCCTTCCTCCCATATCCCTTGATCCCTTTAGCCCAAAGAGCTATATCTAATTTATTCTTGAAATCAGACAATGTTTTGGCCTCAACTACTTTCTGTGGCAGTGAATTCCACACATTCATCACCCTCTGGGTGAAGAAATTTCTCCTCACCTCAGTCCTAAAAGGTTTACCCCTTGTCACTGATTATTCAGTGTTTCTACTGCTCAGACATCTGCATGCAACAAATTCTTTGCTCCTCAACGAGGGACACAAACCCATTTACGCTACAAGGTTTAATCATGCAAACTTGGAACAGGAGTCGGCCATTTGGCCTCTCGAGCCTACTTTGCCATTCAATACGACCATGGCTAATCTGATTGTGGCCTCAATCCCACATTCCGCACACCCTCAACATCCTTTCACTCCCTCGTTAGTCAAGAATCCAGCTCCCCCTGCCTTAAACATATTTAATGACCCTGCCTCCACCCCTTTTCACAAACAGACAACTCAGACAAAAAAAAATACAATCTTCTAATCTGTGTCTCAAATGGAGGACTCATTTTTAAAACGTTCTTTCAGCACCCACTCTGTCAAGTCCCCTCAGTATTCGTACCTTTCAATAAGATCACTCCTCATTCTTCTAAACTCCAATAGATATAGGATCAAACCGTCTTACTCTTAACCTTGTCATTCTAGAAATTGGTTGAACGAACCTCAGAACATAAGAACGTAAGAACTAGGAGCAGGAGTAGGCCATCTGGCCCCTCGAGCCTGCTCCGCCATGCAATAAGATCATGGCTGATCTTTTTGTGGACTCAGCTCCACTTACCCGCCCGCTCACCATAACCCTTAATTCCTTTACTGTTCAAAAATGTATCTATCCTTGCCTTAAAAACATTCAATGAGGTAGCCTCAACTGCTTCACTGGGCAGGGAATTCCACAGATTCACAACCCTTTGTGTGAAGAAGTTCCTCCTCAACTCAGTCCTAAATCTGCTCCCCCTTATTTCGAGGTGATGCCCCCTAGTTCTAGTTTCATCTGTTGGTGGAAACAGCTTCCCTGCTTCAATCTTATCTATTCCCTTCATAATTTTATATGTTTCTATAAAATTTCCCCTCATTCTTCTGAATTCCGATGAGTATAGCCCCAGTGTACTCAGTCTCTCCTGTTTCTAATGCAATTATGTCCTTTCTTAAATAAGCAAACCAAAACTGTACACCGTACCCAGATGTGGTCTCACCAATGTGTACAACCATAGCAAAGCGTTTGTACTTTTTAGGTTCCACAATTTTCAACAACTTCGACAGATGCACCACAGCACTTTTATTCATAAACAAGCAAATCATTTTATTCATAAACAAATCTAAACTTTGTCTGGATAATTTCTTCAACCTCATCAGCCAACCTTCTCTTTCACAGCTGGTGTACACACAAAAAATAATTTAATCACTCAAATTGCACAATACTGAAAAAATCTAAATACACTGTCCCTGTGGCATTATGATACCCAGTGCGTGGAAAGAAAGCATTCTTTCTGGTTGCGTCACAGCTTGTTATGGCTCCTGCTCTGCCCAAGACCGCGAGGAACTACAAGGGTCGTGAATGAAGCTCAATCCATCACGCAAACCAGCCTCCCATTCATTAACCCTGTCTACGCTTCCCGCTGCCTCGGCAAAGCAGCCAGCATAAACAAGGACCCCGCGCACTCCGGACATACTCTCTTCCACCTTCTTCCGTTGGGAAAAAGATATAAAAGTCTGAGGTCACGCAACCAACCGACCCAAGAACAGCTTCTTCCCTGCTGCCATCAGACTTTTGAATGGACCTACATCACGTTAAGTTGATCTTTCTCTACACCCTAGCTATGACTGTAACACTACATTCTGCACACTCTCATTTCCTTCCCTGTGTGCGGTACGCTTTGTATAGCATGCAAGAAACAATACTTTTCACTGTATACTAAAACATGTGACAATAATAAATCAAATTTCCCTTGCAATAACCAACAACATTCCATTTGCCTTTCTAATCACTTGTACCTACGTACCAACTTTGTGATTCACATACCCAGGACATTATTCCTTTCAGTGAAACACTGGAGGAAGGTTAAGGTACAAGCAATCTAAAACATTCAGCAACAGTGCCTTCTACGCTCAGGGTTTGGTTTACTTGCTCAGTTGATTAATTATTATGCTTGCTCCTTCACTATGCAAATACAAACAGATTTTCTTGGTTCAACTGGAGACTGTTCTGTCTCACACAGTGCTGCCCAACCTTCGCATACATTAGTTATGTGATGCCAAGCAAATTCAATAATCTCTCTTACCTAACCTCCCAAAGTCTCCTTCACCCCAGGTGTACAATTCGCCATCTTCTGTCACGGCTGCACTGTGTCTATAGCCAGCAGAGACGCACACAACAGCCTTTGTAAAGAACATGTAGAAACTGGGGTTATCACAAGCAATCACAGAGCACAAGTAGTTCATTTTGATTCATAATTATACTGACAATTATCGCCACTACATGGGGGGGGGGGGGGGGAATGACCATTCAACCGAGTTTTCACTTCCAAAATATAACACAACAAAAGGACGAGAGTTTTCCTATCGAGTAAGCAAGCAGAGAGTTGAATCATTGAACACTTACTTTCCCTTGCAAAGGCCCCTGGATAAGTTTGGGATATTTCTGTGTTGAACTGTTTCCGTGCCCAAGTTTTCCATAGTCACCATCACCCCAGCTGAAGACTTCTCCCTCAGTGGTGAACGCGAGAGTATGTCCATCGGAACCTTTTGACGAGGAGATTTTTTTGATAGCGCGATGTGGTTCAAAAGTTAACTTTTTCAGGGTGGATTGGTTATTTGAATCACCGAGGCCGAGCCGTCCATAGCTTCCCTTGCCACAGGCTCTTACTGACCCATCAGATGAAATGACAAAGGTGCAATACTGTCCGGCTTCAATCTAAAGGGGGCGGGAAAGGAAAGGGCAATCCACAAAACGTGGAGATGATCACAATGTACACGTTGAAGATACAACACTTCGATTATTACACGCAGTGGTTTCTATCAAATAAAATAGCACTTCCCAATAGTAAGAAATCAAATCACAAACATGTCAGTGGCACAGTGGTTAAGACTGCTGCCTCACAGCGCCAGGGACCTGGGTTTGAATCCCGGCTCGGGTCACTGTCTGTGCGGAGTCTGCACATTCTCCCCGCGTCTGCGTGGGTTTCCTCCCACGGTCTGAGAGACGTGCTGGTTAGGGTGCACTGACCGTGCTAAATTCTCCCTGGGTGTACCCGAACAGGCGCCGGAGTGTGGCGACTAGGGGATTTTCACCGTCTGTAGGCAGACTTGTGACAATAATAAAATAAACTTTAAACTTTGTCATTTATCCAGAATGTAAGTTAACCAATCATAAATCATCAGGCACCAAATTACTCTTATGCTAATATTTGTGACATAGACAAACACCTAATTCTCTGGTAAACGCAAGACAGAAAAGAGTGTTCTTTTCAGGGGTCTGGAAAGGGTGAGGTTCAAATAATGAACTGTTTCTATTCCTCGCTTTAAAGTGGTTTGGGAACAGCGGAAACCTTCAAAAACGCAAGTCTTTTGTTTCAATCCTGTTCTGAGGTCCTGCGCGTCCGAGGTGTTCTTTTATCCCTTGGCTTGATAGTGTAATGAGTGTTAACTATATAACAAGTGTTAACCACAAAACCAAAGGTTATGGATTTTAATCATTTGCTGCGAATGTTGCAATAGTCAGCATGATATAAGAATGCCTCTCCTCTACTATTAAGTGGATTTGCTGAGGCTCTAAGTAGGATTGCTACAAATCCGCTTAAATAGCAGCTCCCTTGCTGGGCCCCGTGCACCACCGAAGACAACACAGATTGGTCTTTGTATTTCATGTATTTGAAGATTACTGATTATCTCAATTTGCTTTGAGCTTTTAGTTCTCCTTTTCCATTGTCCCTCATCAGTCAACTTAAATCAATGATCCAGAATGATTTGCGTCACAATTCCTTTCAGCTACTTCCACCTGTCTGAATATCTCTCAATTTGATCACCGAAGAGTTGGCTATTTTTTATAATCACCATTTACATTCCCTTTGTCAACGCCGGTCATAGAATACTACAGTGCAGAAGGAGGCCAATCTAGTCCTCACTTGCCACAATCCCACCCAGGCCCGATCCCCACAAACTCGTGCATTATTTACCCTAGATAGTCCCCCTGACAATAAAGGGCAATTTAGCACGGCCAATCCACCTAACCCACACATCTTTGGACTGAGGGGGGAAACCGGAGCACCCGGAGGAAACCCACGCAGACACGGGGGAGAACGTGCGAAATCCGCACAGTCACCCGAGGCCGGAATTGATCCTTGGTCCCTGGTGCTGTGAAGCAGCAGTGCTAACCATTGTGCCACTGAGCCGCCCACAATGAAGAATCTTCCCCTGAAACATTACCAGAGTGTAATAGCAGTATTGCCACAAAACAATTTGAATTAAATACTTAAACTCAAACTTACAAAGCATCAATGCGTTGAGAAACATTCTTATATATTTGTTCATACTGCTCCGCTAGACAATATTCTAACCACTAAATCTTCTGAAGTATGGCTGAAGTCCACTAATCCCAGTAGCAGAAACAGGAGCTAGATCTATTGCCAGCTGCCACAGTTTGACAAAGAACACCTATTATAAAAATATTTGTAAGTTGGGAAAGCAGAGTGGAAAATGTATAAATACCCTACTTACAGTCTGAGCATCAGCAAAACTTGAAGCTAATTTTGGCTGCAGAATTTTTTCCTGTGTTCCCTCCACCAGCTGATGGCTGCTGTTGCTGCCCCACACGTACACTTCACATGTTTCGGACACCACAGGGGCATCGCCACTCTGCAAACTGTCAGGACTCGCACACGTCCTGGAGTAGTCTGAAGCCATTCGACAAACCTATGGACCGAAAAGGGAAGTCATCAATTTCAAGATTTACAGCTCCAAAATTACCAGCAGCAAATAAATACATGTCTAACTCCGATATTAAAAACACTTTCCACGCTTACTCTAAACCGTCAAGAGCAACTCATAAACAGACGAAAGTAATCATAGAATCCCTACAGTGTAGAAAGAGGCCATTCTGCCCAAAGAGCCTGCACTGAGAAGAATCCCACCCAGGCCCTATCCCCGAAACCTCAAGTATTTACTTTACTAATCCTGCTAACACTAAGGAGCAATTTAGCTTGGCAAATCCACCTAACCCGCACATTTATGAGTGTGGGAGGAAACCGGAGCACCCAGAGGAAACCCACGCAGACACTGGGAGAACATGGTTGATAGGGTTGTTAAGAAGGCGTACGGTGTGTTAGCTTTTATTGGTAGAGGGATTGAGTTTCGGAGCCAGGAGGTCATGCTGCAACTGTACAAAATTCTGGTGCGGCCGCATTTGGAGTATTGCGTACAGTTCTGGTCGCCGTATTATAGGAAAGATGTGGAAGTGTTGGAAAGGGTGCAGAGGAGATTTACCAGGATGTTGCCTGGTATGGTGGGAAAATCGTATGAGGAAAGACTGAGGGGCTTGAGGTTGTTTTCGTTAGAGAGAAGGTTAAGAGGTGACTTAATAGAGGCATACAAGATGATCAGAGGATTAGATAGGGTGGATAGTGAGAGCCTTTTTCCTCGGATGGTGATAGCTAGCACGAGGGGACATAGTTTTAAATTGAGGGGTGAGAGATATAGGACAGATGTTAGAGGTAGGTTCTTTACTCAGAGAGTAGCAAGGGCGTGGAATGCCCTGCCTGCAGCAGTAGTGGACTCGTCAACATTAAGAGCATTCAAATGGTTATTGGATAAACATATGGATGATATTGGAATAGTGTAGATTAGAGGGGCTTTAGATTGGTTTCACAGGTCGGCGCAACATCGAGGGCCGAAGGGCCTGTACTGCGCTGTAATGTTCTATGTTCTAACGTCAGACTCCACCCAGTCACCCATGGCCGGAATTGAACCCGGGTCCCCGGCGCTGCGAGGTTTCAGTGCTGACCACAGTGTCACCGTGCTGCTCGTGGGCAACAAATGCTAACCTTGCCAGTCATGTCCATATCCCATGAAGGGATTTTTGAAAAATACTTCTTGCATCTTAGTTTCAAACCAGAATGCCTGCACAACTTCAAATGGGCGGCATGATGGCACAGTGGTTAGCACTGCTGCCTCACAGCACCAGGGACCCGGCTTTGGTCACTGTCTGAGCAGAGTCTGCATGTTCTCCCCGTGCCTGCGTGGGTTTCCTCCCACAGTCTGAAAGACGAGCTGGTTAGGTGCACTGCTAAATTCTCCCTCAGTGTACCCAAAGCAGAGTGTGGCGACTCGGGGATTTTCATAGTAATTTCATTGCAGTGTTAATGCAAGCCTACTTGTGACACTAATAAACAAACTTAAATGCAATTCAAATGGATGCACATCGAGGATGTGGGCAAGTGCTTTATATAATGCAAGCTTCTTTCTAATCAATGAGTTCTATACTCAGTAGACATTGTTTAATAAAGTTATTTTCAAAAATACTAAGAAAATTCTAGAACAATATATCCTGCATCTTACGCACCTCTTCAAAGAGGCAGAGGGCTGCCTCATATAATGAGCACAGACCATCCGGCGTCCTAGTGGGTTCTCGCCATTGACTCCTATCACCCGATGAACCCTGTGAGAATCAAAGTTTTCACAGTTAATTAAAAACAGCAAATGAAAGTTATCATTAGTGCCTGAACAACAAATTAGAAGTGGCCAGAAGAGATCAATGCACTCAGACACAAGTGAAACAGCAACAAAACACATATCCTTAAACACATTCACACTAATTAACAGTGCCATTCATGGAAAGGGCCACGCAAAGATGTTTTATAGGAAGGAGAGCAGCATAAACAATATGAGGAAGCCAGTATGAGGAATTTCAAATGAGAATCCCACAGTAAGAGTGCAAGCAAAAGTCAAATAGCCGTAGATAAGGTGATTTTTAACAGTTCAAATGAATAATTCCCTCCCCACCCCCCCCCCCTTATTGTTTGTTTAGGGGGGGGAGAGAGAGAGAGAGAGAGAGAGAGAGAGAGAGAGAGAGAGAGAACGTATTTTACACAGAGGGTGGTGGGGGCCTGGAATGCGCTGCCGGGCAAGGTGGTGGAGGCGGACACACTGGAAACGTTTAAGACTTATCTAGATAGCCACATGAATGGAGTGGGAATGGAGGGATACGAAAGAATGGTCTAGTTTGGACCAGGGAGCGGCGCGGGCTTGGAGGGCCGAAGGGCCTGTTCCTGTGCTGTATTGTTCTTTGTACCCACAGTGCCGTTTGGGAGGGAGTGCCAGGATTTTGACCCAGCAACAATGAAAGAACAGAGATATATTTCCAAGTCAGGATGGAGAGTGGCTTGGAGGGGAACTTCCAGGTGATTGCATTCCTAGGAATCTGCTGTTCTTGTCCTTCCAGATGGCAGTGGGCTGGGTTTGGAAGCTGCTGCCTAAGGAACTTTGGTGAATTCCTATAGAGCATCTTGTAGATGGTACACTGTCTGGGACATTATTTGTAAGGATGATTCTGTGAGCATGATTACAGCAAGCAGTTGCTTGACTAGGTTATGAGGCAGCTCTCCCAATTTTGACACAAGCAACCAGAAGTTGCTAAGGAGGACTTTGCAGGTTGTTTTGGTGTTGTCGCTTCCGGTGCCTAGGTCAATGCTGGGTAGCCCACCCGGTTTGATTCCTTTTTACTGACTTTGTAGCGGTTGAATACAACTGAGGGGCTTGTGAGGACATCTGAGAGTCAACCACATTGCTGTGGATTTGGAGTCACATGTAGGCTAGGTCAGGCCAGAGTGGCAGGTTTCCTAAAGAACATTAGTGAACCAGTTAGGTTTTTTTCAAAAACGACAATGGTCACCATTAAACTTTTAATTCCAGATGTTTTTTTTATATAGAGTTTAAATTCCACCATCTGCCGTGTTGGGATTCGAACCCCAAGAGCATTACCCTGGGTCTCTGGATTACTAGTCAAGTGACAATATCACTGTGCCACCAGCTCCCCCATGTAAGCCACAGTAATACAACTGGGCAGTCAACAAGCAAGTTCATCTGTTTGACATTTAAAAAACACGACTTTGGATTGTCCAAATAAATTTCACCTATAACAGATCACTATAAAAGTTAGTGCCAGATTAGTGAAGATAGCCAAGAGAACTTTATCAAGGAACCAAACACACAAAATAGTGCTTTAACAGTAGTATCTCACAGAGGAAAATGCTGTGCTAACAAATATCATGGAGGGAGTGAGATTGGTTAGGAGACATGGGATGGGGAAATTGTACCCAACATGTACCACAGTGGAGGGAGCTACCCTAAACATCAGGGAGGGGACTCTCTGATTGTTGCCAACTAAACTGCACTAACAGGTATAATCCACCATCCAAATCTCCATGCTCTCAATCCTTATACCACAGGATCTCTCTAGATACGCACGGGAAATATCTCTCGGGTCGGTTTGCATGCCACGAACAACTATCTGCATTTTTAAAAATAGGTTTCTAATTTGCTTCAAACACCTGCCTCGACTTAACCATAGAGTGGCAGAAACAAAACAGACCGATGCATACTTTCCACAGCCGTACATTCCCCAGAGAATGATGAACTGCACATGCAAAGGTGCATAAATGATTATACAAGTGACAGTGTGCACTTTGTGAAGATAGCGTGCAATAACCCTCCCCAAGGTTGTGTAGAAGAATGAACATTTCTCAGGAAGTCCCCAAGATGTTCACTCTTAATCACATTTCTCATTTCTTGGAAGGGTGAAAGGTTGATTGGCGTCTCCTGGCTGACCTACTTATTTGCTGCGGCCATGGCCAATGACTCCTCTACACAATTCCAGCACCTTAGAAGTGCACAGATAAAAAGGAGGGAGGTGGGCAAAATAGAAGGCTCTAAGCATATATCTGAAGAGCACAAAGTTCTAGGAATAAATTAACCCATTTCATCTACAGCACCCAGTTTTAGTTACTAAATGCATAGAATTATTACGGCACAGGCCACCAACCCCATGCCAGCTCTCTGACAAGCAATCCAGTCAGTCCCTCCCCCACTCCATCACCCACATAGCCCTGGAAGTGCCCATCCAATTTCCTTTTGTAATCACTGATCATCTCTGCTTTCATCCTCGGTGGCAGCAAGCTCCTAGTCATTACCACTTGCTGCATAAAACAATTCTGCCTCACATCACCACGGTATCTCTTCCCCAAAAGCCTTAGGTCTGTTCCCCAGTCCTTGTACCAGCAGCTAGAAGGAACAGCTTTTGTTGTCTACCTTACCCAAGCTTATCGTATTCTTCAATACCTCTTTGAAATCTTCCCTTGATCTTCTTGGGACAGGAGCAATCTAAACCTGTAGCTAAAATTCTTCATCCACAGAACCTACTCTGGTAAACCAACTCTGCACCCTAACATCCTTCCTGAAGTATAGTGACCAGGATTGGATACAGTACTATAAAAGTTCGGCATAAATTCCCTGCTTTTGTACTCAATAACTCACGAATGTCAAGATCCCGTATCCTTTGCTAACCATTCCCTCAAAATGTCCTTCAAAGATTGATGCACGTACATCCCCAAGTCCCTCTGCCCCTACATCTTCTTTGGAACCATGCCATTAAGTACGCATTGGCCAAATACCATCATCCCACACTTTTGTCCTAAATTCCAGCTGCCATTTGCCTGCCCATTCTACTAGCCTTTATTTCCTGCTGCAGTTAATTGGCACCATCCTCATTTTTGTCATACCTCCAAGTTTGTTATCAACAAATTTTACTCTGAATTCCAAACCCAAGTCATTTGTATGTATCAAAAAAACAGTGGTCCTGGCATTGATCCTTGGGGGACACCACTGTCTACCAGTCTCCAGAAACTCTGCTTCTGATCTTGGATTTAAAAAAAACTAATTTAAGCGGACCATAAGATGTAGGAGCAGAATTAGGCCATTCAGCCCATCGGGTTTGCTCCGTCATTCAATCATGGCTGATACGATTCTCATCCCCATTCTTCTGCCTTCTCCCCATAACCCTTGATCCCCTTTTTAATCAAGAACCTGTCTTAAAGATACTCAATGACATGGACTCCACAGGCTTCCATGGCAATGAGTTCCACATATTCACCACCCTCTGGCTGAAGAAATTCCTCCTCATCTCAGTTTAAAAGGGGTGTCCCTTTACTCTGAGTTCTAGTCTCTCCCACTAGTGGAAACATCCTCTCCATGTCCATTCTATCTAGGCCCTCCTATTTTCATGAGCCTCAATTTTGTTAACCAGTCTTTTACGTGATACTTTATCAAACACTAATCCTTGTAGACAACATCGACCAGATTGCCCTCATAAATCCTACATAAATAATTGAATTTTTTGATGGAGTAAAGTCAAAACATGATCTGTCTTTTACAAATCCGTGCTGGCTCTCCTTCATTAACTCAAACTTCCCCAACTCAAACTTCTCCACGTGCAAGTTCCCAATTACTGTTTCAAACACCTTACCCATCACTGATGTTAAACTGTAGTTACTACTAGGAGTGTTCTTTCACGAACAAGAATGTTACATTTTCCAACCTTCTAACAATATGGTGTACAGTTCTGGTCACCTTATTATAGAAAGGACATTAAACTAGAAAGAATGCAGAAATGATTTACTAGGATGCTACCGGGACTTGATGGTTCGGGTTATAAGGAGAGGCTGGATAGACTGGGACTTTTTCCCTGGAGCATAGGAGGCTTAGGGGTGATCTTATAGAGGTCTATAAAATAATGAGGGACATAGATAAGGGAGATAGTCAACATCTTTTCCCAAAGGTAGGGGAGTCTAATACTAGAGGGCATAGGTTTAAGGTGAAAGGGGAAAGATACAGGGGCAATATTTTCACTCAGGGTTGAATATGTCTGGAAATTAGCTCAGTAAGAAGTCTCACAACACCAGGTTAAAGTCCAACAGGTTTATTTGGTAGCAAATACCATAAGCTTTCGGAGCGCTGCTCCTTCGTCAGATGGAGTGGAAATGTGCTCTCAAACAGGGCACAGCGACACAACATCAAGTTACAGAATACTGATTAGAATGCGAATCCCTAAAGCCAGCCAGGTCTTAAAGGTACAGACAATGTGGGTGGAGGGAACATTAAACACAGGTTAAAGAGATGTGTATTGTCTCCAGACAGAACAGCTAGTGAGATTCTGCAAGCCCAGGAGGCAAGCTGCGGGGGTTACTGATAATGTGACGTAAATCCAACATCCCGGTTTAGGCCGTCCTCATGTGTGCGGAACTTGGCTATCAGTTTCTGCTCAGCGACTCGGCGCTGTCGTGTGTCGTGAAGGCCGCCTTGGAGAACACTTACCTGAAGATCCAAGGCTGAATGCCCGTGACTGCTGAAGTGCTCCCCCACAGGAAGAGAACAGTCTTGCCTGGTGATTGTCGAGCGGTGTTCATTCATCCGTTGTCGTAGCGTCTGCATGGTTTCCCCAATGTACCATGCCTCGGGACATCCTTTCCGGCAGCGTATCAGGTAGTCAATGTTGGCCGAGTTGCAAGAGTAGGTACCGTGTACCTGGTAGATGGTGTTCTCACGTGAGATGATGGCATCCGTGTCGATGATCCGGCACGTCTTGCAGAGGTTGCTGTGGCAGGGTTGTGTGGTGTCGTGGTCACTGTTCTCCTGAAGGCTGGGTAGTTTGCTGCGGACAATGGTCTGTTGAGGTTGCGTGGTTGTTTGAAGGCAAGAAGTGGGGTGTGGGGATGGCCTTGGCAAGATGTTCGTCTTCATCAATGACATGTTGAAGGCTCTGGAGGAGATGCCGTAGCTTCTCCGCTCCAGGGAAGTACTGGACGACGAAGGGTACTCTGTCCACTGTGTCCCGTGTTTGTCTTCTGAGGAGGTCGGTGCGGTTTTTCGCTGTGGCGTGTCGGAACTGTTGATCGATGAGTCGAGCGCCATATCCTGTTCTTATGAGGGCATCTTTCAGCGTCTGGAGGTGTCTGTTGCGATCCTCCTCATCCGAGCAGATCCTGTGTATTCGGAGGGCTTGTCTGTAGGGGATGGCTTCTTTAACGTGTTTAGGGTGGAAGCTGGAGAAGTGGAGCATCATGAGGTTATCCGTGGGCTTGTGGTATAGTGAGGTGCTGAGGTGACCGTCCTTAATGGAGATGCGTGTCCAAGAATGCAACCGATTCCGGAGAGTAGTCCATGGTGAGTCTGATGGTGGGATGGAACTTGTTGATGTCATCATATAGTTGTTTCAGTGATTGTTCACCATGAGTCCAAAGGAAGAAAATATCATCGATGTATCTACTAGTGTATAGCATCGGTTGAAGGTCCTGTGAAGAAGTCTTGTTCGAACCTGTGCATGAAGATGTTGGCATATTGAGGAGTGAATTTGGACCCCATGGCTGTTCCGTGTGTCTGGATGAAGAACTGGTTGTTGAAGGTGAAGACATTGTGGTCCAGGATGAAGCGGATGAGTTGTAAAATTGCATCTGGAAACTGGCAGTTGACGGCATTGAGTATTGAGGCCGTTGCAGCAATGCCATCATCGTGGGGGATGCTGGTGTAGAGTGCCGAGACATCCATTGTGACGAGGAGTGCTCCTGGTTCAACTGCCCCATGTGTACTGAGTTTCTGTAGGAAGTCCGTAGTGTCGCGACAAAAGCTGGGGGTTCTTTGTACAATGGGTTTCAGGATTCCCTCGACATAGCCGGAGAGGTTCTCGCACAGGGTCCCATTGCCCGATACGATGGGACGGCCAGGTGTGTTGGCCTTGTGTATCTTTGGGAGGCAGTAGAGGTCTCCAACGCGTGGAGTACGTGGGATGAGAGCACGGAGGGTGTTTTGAAGGTCCGGATCAACGGTTTTGATCAGAGTGTTGAGTTGATGGGTGTGTTCTTTGGAAATGAGCTGCCAGAGGTAGTAGCAGAGGCGGATGCAATTTTGTCTTTTAAAAAGCATTTAGACAGTTACATGGGTAAGATGGCTATAGAGGGATCTGGCCAAATGGGACTACCTTAATGGTAAAAACTGGGCAGCATGGACAACTGGGCCAAAGGGCCTGTCTCCATGCTGTAAACCTCTGACTCTATAACCTACGGTAGTCATGATGTGGAGATGCCGGCGTTGGACTGGGGTAAGCGCAGTAAGAAGTCTCACAACACCAGGTTAAAGTCCAACCGCTCGACAATCACCAGGCAAGACTGTTCTCTTCCTGTGGGGGAGCACTTCAGCAGTCACGGGCATTCAGCCTTGGATCTTCAGGTAAGCGTTCTCCAAGGCGGCCTTCACGACACACGACAGCGCAGAGTCACTGAGCAGAAACTGATAGCCAAGTTCCACACACATGAGGACAGTCTAAACCGGGATGTTGGATTTATGTCACATTATCAGTAACCCCCACAGCTTGCCTCCTGGACTTGCACAATTTCACAAGCTGTACTGTCTGGAGACAATACACATCTCTTTAACCTGTGTTGAATGCTCCCTCCACCCACATTGTCTGTACATTTAAGACCTGGCTGGCTGTAGAGATTTGCATTCTAATCAGTATTCTGTAATTTGATTTCTGTGTCTGTGCCCTGTTTGAGAACAGAGACCACTCCATCTGACGAAGGAGCATTGCTCCGAAAGCTTATGGTATTTGCTACCAAATAAACCTGTTGGACTTTAACCTGGTGTTGTGAGACTTCTTACTGTGTCTATAACCTACACCATGAGCTATTATCATATTTTTAAAACTTCAACAGTTTATCATAGTCGAAAGAGAAAAAACACAGTTATACGCAGCATAAACGTTTCTCTTTACCAACGCACTGCTATTTTCTCACAGCAGCCCATTAAATGTCAGGCACATCTCTCATTTTACTAATCCATGCTTCTGAATTAACTCAATTCTATCATGCATCACCTTTCACAACATGTGCATTATTAATGTTAGGTTGACTGGTCCGTGGATAACTTGTCTTATTCCCTTTTGAACAGCTGCTAGACTGAGACCTCTGCAGTCTATGGGCACCTCATAAACCAGAGATAATTGAATAATTATGCTCAGGGCTTCTGCTATTTCTTCTGCCATCCTGCTGTATTTCAGATGTCTTTCTTTTGTTTTGTACCTTTTGGTACTTTATTCCTAATCAAAAAAGCCAATTAGGTCCATTCATGGCCCCCACCCAAGGGACAAACCAGATCCAAGCTGACAGGACAATGATATTGTACCACATCTTGGGCTCGATCAAACAAGATCCAAGCTGACAAGATGAGGCATTGCACACCCTCCCGGACTTGATCTAACACTTCATCTCAGCCAAAAGGCCAAGATGCCTTTGGAAAAAATTGCATCAGGTAAAGCCTCAGTTTAACATCATTGGCTACCCTGATCACACACTCTACCCAAGGATAACCACGATCTAGGCATCAGCATACCCCAAGTGTAATGGCCAACCACGTCCCCTGCCTGATCATGGTTTCACCCCTGCCAGGTAAGTTGATGCAGTTCTATTGTTTTCATTAATACTACCTTATCCAGGCAGCACAATGGCACAGTGGGTTAGCACTGCTGCCTCACAGCACCAGGGACCCGGTTTCGATTCCCAGCTTGGGTCACTGCCTGTGCAGAGTCTGCACGTTCTCCCAGTGTCTGCGTGGGTTTCCTCCGGGTGCTCCAGTTTCTTCACAGTCTGAAAGATGTGCTGGTTAGGTGGATTGGCCATGCTAAATGGCCCCTTAGTATCAGGGGGACTAGCTAAGCTAAATGCATGCAGTTATGGGGATAGGGCCTGGGTGGGATTGTGGTCGGTGCAGATGCGATGGGCCGAATGGCCTCTTTCTGCACTGTAGGGATTCTATCCATATTTATCCTCACAGATTGCTCTATTTTTTCTTCTTGTACCCCCTCATTCCAACTACCACATTGTGAAAACCAAAACTGGGTATTCATATATTTATCAGCGTCATTACTCCAGTATATTTTCTTTTTCCATAAGACCATAAGACATAGGAGCAGAATTAGGCCATTCAACCCATCGAGTCTGCTCCGCCATTCAATCATGGCTGATATTTTTCTCATCCCCATTCTCCTGCCTTTTCCCCATAACCCCTGATCCCCTTATTAATCAAGAGCCTATCTTTTTCTGTCTTAAAGACACTCAATGACCTGGCCTCCACAGCCTTCTGCGGCAAAGAGTTCCACAGATTCACCACTCTTTGGCTGAAGAAATTCCTCCTCATCTCTGCTTTAAGGGTCGTCCCTTTAGCCTGAGGTTGTGCCCTCTGGTTCTAGTTTTCCTACTAGAGGAAACATCCTTCCAGATCTACTCTGTCCAGGCCTCGCAGTATCCTGTAAGTTTCAATAAGATCCCCCCTCATCCTTCTAAACTCCAACAAGTACAGATCCAGAGTCCTCAACTGCTCCTCATATGACAAGCTCTTCATTCCAAACATCATTTTTGTGAACCTCCTCTGGACCCTTTCCAAGGCCAGCACATCCTTCCTTAGATATGGGGCCCAAAACTGCTCACAATACTCCAAATGGGGTCTGACCAGAGCCTTATACAGCGTCAGAAGAACATCCCTGCTCTTGTATTCTAGCCCTCTCGACATGAATGCTAACATTGCATTTGCCTTCCTAACTGCCGACTGAACCTGCACATTAACCTTAAGAGAATTGTCAACAATGACTCCCAAGTCTCTTTGTGCTTCTGATTTCCTAAGCATTTTCCCATTTAGAAAATAGTCTTTCATAAAAGCCTTCATAAGTCTGCCCAGCCATTCCTTTACTGTTATTTGATGCTTTGATTTTATAAAGCCATTTAATATTTGTTGCCCGTTTACTATTTGGTATCCACCCAGTTGTTTTTTTAGGGGCAGCACGGTGGCACAGTGGTTAGCTCTACTGCCTCATAGCGCCAGGGACCCAGGTTCAATTCTGGCCTCTGGTGACTGTCTGTGTGGAGTGTGCACGGACCTCCCCGTGTCTGCGTGGGTTTTCTCTGGGTGTTCCGGTTTCCTCCCACAGTCCAAAGATGTGCGAAGTAGGCTGATTGACCATGCTAAAATTGCTCTTTAGTGTCCCAAGATGTGTAGGTTAGGGGGATTAACGAGGCAAATGCACGGGGATTGGGGGGGCTGGGTAAGATGCTCTGTGGAAGAGTCAGTGTAGACTTGATGGGCCGAACGGCCTGTAGGGATTCTATGATTCCAAAAAATAAACTTTCAATGCTTTTTGGCCTTTTCCAGAGTCTGAGCTTAGGGATGGGATCAATGTTATACAAGGCTGCACCACAACCAGATGGGTTGAGCTGCTCGACCAGATCATCTCCACTTAACCCGCACATCTTTAGACTGTGGGAGGAAACCCACACAGACACGGGGAGAATGTGCAGACTCCGCACAGACAGAGACCCAAGCCGGGAATCGAACCCTTTTCATAATGTGTGTATAGCTTTAAAAAAACAACAAAGAACGACTAAGAGCGATTAAGGAAAGGAAAGATAGATTATGAAACTAAACTAGCTCAAAATATAAAAAATGATAGTAAAAGTTTTTACAAATATATAAAAAGGAATAGAGTGGCTTGAGTGAATGTTGGACCCTTGGAGGATGAGAGCGGGGATTTAATAGTGGAAAACGAGGAAATGGCTGAGACTTTAAATAAGTTCTTTGTGTCGGTCTTCACGGTGGAAGACACAAATAGTTTAGCGAATATTAGAGATCGAGAGTTGGTGGGAGGCGAGTTCCTTAATACAATTACTATTACTAAAGAGGTAGTGCTTGGTAGACTAATGGGACTGAAGGTAGACAAGTCCCCGGGCCCGGATGGAATGCATCCCAGGGAACTGAAAGAAATGGCTGAGGTAATAGCAGATGCATTAGTAGTTATTTATCAAAATTCATTGGAATCTGGGGTAGTGCCAGCTGATTGGAAAACAGCTACTGTTACGCCGCTGTTTAAAAAAGGAAGTAGACAAAAGGCGGGTAACTACAGGCCGGTTAGCTTAACGTCCGTAGTTGGGAAGATGCTGGAGTCCATCATTAAAGAGGAAATAGCAGAGCACCTGGATAAGAATGGTTCGATCAAGCAGACGCAGCATGGATTCATGAAGGGAAAGTCGTGTTTCACGAATTTACTGGATTTTTATGAAGATATAACGAGTGCAGTTGACAGAGGGGAACTGGTGGATGTGGTGTTTTTAGATTTCCAGAAGGCATTCGATAAGGTGCCTCACAAAAGGTTGCTGCAGAAGATTGGGGTACATGGAGTTGGGGGTAAAGTGTTAGTATGGATTGGGGATTGGCTATCTAACAGGGAGCAGAGAGTTGGAATAAATGGGTGCTTTTCTGGTTGGCAGTTGGTGACCAGTGGCGTGCCGCAGGGATCGGTGCTGGGGCCTCAACTGTTTACAATTTACATAGATGATCTGGAGGAGGGGACTGAGTGTAGGGTATCAAAGGTTGCTGATGACACGAAGATGAGTGGGAAAGCAAATTGCGTGGAGGATGCGGAAAGTCTGCAGAGAGATTTGGATAGGCTGAGCAAGTGGGCGACGATCTGGCAGATGGAATATAACGTTAGCAAATGTGAGGTTATCCATTTTAGAAGAAATAATAGTAAATTGGAATATTATTTAAATGGAGAAAAATTACATCATGCTACTGTGCAGAGGGACCTGGGGGTCCTTGTGCACAAATCGCAAAAACTCATCTGCAGGTGCAGCAGGTGATCAAGAAGGCGAATGGAATGTTGGTCTTTATCGCGAGGGGGATAGATTATAAAAGCAGGGAGGTCTTGCTGCAACTGTACAAGGCACTGGTGAGGCCGCAACTGGAGTACTGTGTGCAGTTTTGGTCCCCTTATTTGCGAAAGGATATATTGGCCTTGGAGGGAGTGCAGAGAAGGTTCACCAGGTTGATACCGGAGATGAGGGGTGTAGCTTATGAGGAGAGATTGAACAGATTGGGTCTGTACTCGTTGGAGTTTAGAAGGCCGAGGGTGATCTTATAGAGACATACAAGATAGTGAAGGGGCTGGATAGGGTATAGGTAGAGAGATTCTTGCCACTTAGAAGGGAAACCAGAACTAGAGGGCACAGCCTCAAAATAAGTGGGGGCCGGTTCAGAACAGAGTTGAGGGGGAACTTCTTCTCTCAGAGGGTAGTGAATCTCTGGAATTCTCTGCCCATTGAAGTGGTGGAGGCTACCTCGTTGAATATGTTTAAATCACGGATAGATAGATTTCTGATCGATAAAGGGAATTAAGGGATATGGGGAGCAGGCGGGTAAGTGGAACTGATTCGCTTCAGATCAGCCATGATCTTGTTGAGTGGCGGGGCAGGCTCGAGGGGCTAGATGGCCTACTCCTGCTCCTATTTCTTATGGTCTTATGTTCTTATAACCATGAGTCTCCCAATCTGATTCGTCATATTAATAGGCAACGCCTATCTGTAACAATGTCTTTGTTAAAGCCGCTTTGTTCATGGAAACTTTCAACCACAGTATTTCCTGTTACATCTCTGTGACTTCCTCCTTTATCTGTGTAGCTTCATGATAACTGTGCACCAAAAGAAGGATCTTTGTTGCCTCGTAATGATGAATATTAAAACCTCCAGGCATCTTGCCTGAAACAGGTTTCCGTCTGGATTATCTAATACATTACCATACGATATTATGCAGTCCACAACTGGATTTAAATTTTAATACAAGTGGCTCAGCAGCATCATTGTATATTCATTCTTACTGGCTCATTAACTATACGACAAAGTTAATCTTACAGGAACCACAATACTCAAAAGAAAAATATTCCCCCAAGTCAAGCAGAAAAGATTTATACACAATTTCTTCAAGCAAACTTGTGAAATCCAAATCATTGGGTAATTTACAAATTTTAAGTTTGGAGACAGGGATGTGTTGTTGCAATTATACAGGGCCTTGGTGAGGCCACACCTAGAGTATTGTGTGCAGTTTTGATCTCCTTTTCTGAGGAAGAATGTTCTTGCTCTCGAGGGAGTGCAGCGAAGGTTTACCAGGCTGATTCCAGGGATGGCGGGACTGATGTATAAGGAGATTGACTAGGTTAGGATTGTTATCGCTGGAGTTCAGATGAACATGGGGGCATCTCACAGAGACTTATAAAATTCTAACAGGACTAAACAGGGTAGATGCAGGGAAGATGTTCCCAATGGTGGGGGAGTCCAGAACCAGGGGCCACAGTCTGACGATTTAGGGTAGACCATTTAGGATGGCGGTGAGGAGACATTTCTTCACCCAAAGAGTGGTGAGCCAGTCACATTAATGCAATACCACAGGAAATAGTTGATGCCAAAACATTGAATGTATTCAAGAGGCGGCTGGATATTGCACTTGGGGCGAATGGGATCAAAGGTTATGGGGAGAAAGCAGGATTAGGTTATTGAGTTGGATGATCAGCCATGATCGTGATGAATGGCGGAGCAGGCTCGAAGGGCCAAATGGCCTCCTCCTATCTTCTACGTTTCTATGTTACAACAAACTTTATCTGATAGAGGGTACTATAAACCAGATACATACCAAAGAGCGTCTCATTTGTAGAAGAATGTTCATGAAGCAGTCATGACTAATCATTCCTTCTCGACTCATAGGCAGTTTCGTTTTTTCCATGGTGCTAACTACAGCCGATGCAGCCAAAGCCATTTCTATCCATTCCAGAAGGTACCTTAGAGAACCCCGCTGGGCTGCAAGTCCAAGCAGCAACTCTGAAGCTAATCTCCGTCCCAAGATATCTGCTCCGGAGTTTGGCATTGTGACTCCCTTCAGGAATGTCGTCACTTGGGACAAGCAGTCCAGTCCCATTGCTGGAATTTTACTCTCATTTGCTAAAGATAATGGCGGCAATGAGCTGATCACATCTATTGCTGTGTGGATAACGTCATTACAGAGGTTCAATCCTGGTACTGTGGAAGGCACCAGCCAGCTCTGCCGCAACAGTGCAAACAGTAAACTTAATCCAGTCCGAACTCCCATCTCTATCAGAGCGTCTGTACTCGACCTTGGACGCTCACTAACAGAATGGATATCTGTCGCTCCAGAACTGCTCTCAGGCGAATGCTGCTGCTGTTTGACTTTACCCTTGTCATGGTATTTGTTGGAAAGAGCATAAAAAACACGCTGTAACACCAACAAGCGCTTCCGAAGGGACGCTGCAAATGGAGAATCGGAGCAAACCATCTTCGCCAGAGCCAGCTGGCTACTAAGGAGAGCATCCAGGTAGTGTTCTTGTTCATCGCTGGAGAGGGACTCGCGTTCAAAGTCTGGTAGCTGGGGTCCCTTGAGGCAGAGGACTTGCTGTGGTAATGGCACCACCTCTTTACTGCTAACTAGCTTACTGTACAAAATAGAAACACCTTCTCTGGTGGCAATGGACTCACTGTCCTCTGTAATCCAAGAGCTATTGAGGTGCTCCAACCACTTTAGCTTCACTGGTGGAATCATTAGAGCCATGATTGGTCACTTTATTGCCATTAGTCCTAAAACATAAAAAGGAAAATCATTAAAGTGTGAATTAAATGCTTGGCAGATCGCACGCAAACTTCTTTTTTAAAAATTTTATTTATTACTGTCGCAAGTAAACTTACATTAACACTGCAATGAAGTTACTGTGAAAATCCCCCAGTCGCCACACTCCGGCGCCTGTTCGGGTACACCGAGGGAGAATTTAGCATGGCCAATGCACCCTAACCAGCACGTGTTTCGGACTGTGGGAGGAAATCGGTGCAGCCGGAGGAAACCCACGCAGACACGGAGAGAACGTGCAGACAGTGACCCAAGCCGGGAATCAAACCCGGGTCCCTGGTGCTGTGAGGCAGCAGTGCTAATCATTGTGCCATCATGCTGCCCCATTGAAGGCCCTTCTCCCCCCAAAACATCAAGTTTTGCAAAAGCAACAGTTAAAAATGAGACACTGAGGTGCAGTGAATACAGATCTGTTCTGACCTTGTCCAATAGCAGCAGATCTCACAGCAAGTGGAAGGACACTATAAAAGGTTACGCCACAGTGAAATATGATGGAATGCACACTAATATTCTGAAGTGAGGTTGTTCTAAACTTACAACATTTAATTGATGCAAATCCTAAAGCTAGCTGGAGCCCAATAGCAGAAACCTAAAAACAGACTATCAACAAGATAGCTTGTGAAACAAATACAAAACAATAACTGAACACAGACATGCGGACAGAGAAGCATGCTCAAATATTTTAAGCTCAGTGGGAGATCGTAATGGATTTGCTGAAGTAGAACTTCAGCTCATAGTATTGCATAACTTCAGAAATACAAAACAGCTGCTAAAGTTTTTTTTTTAAAGCTTATTTATTATTGTCACAAGTAGGTTTGCATTAACACTGCAATGAAGTTATTGTGAAAATCCCCTAGCCGCCACACTCTGGTGCCTGTTTGGGTACACTGAGGGAGAATTTAGCATGGCCAATGCACCCTAACCAGCACGTCTTTCGGACTGTGGGAGGAAATCAGAGCACCCGGAGGAAACCCTCGCAGACACGTGTACAAACTCCACACGGACAGTGACCCAAGCCGGGAATCGAACCTGGGTCCCTGGCGCTGAGAGGCAGCAGTGCTAACCACTGTGCCACCGTAGTCATTATACAGGTTACATGACTGCAAGGTTTGTACAAACGTAATCATGATGCGCCCATTATCTGTCAAAAGCATTTTCCACAATCATTCGGAGCAATTTGACTGGGTCTAAATTTAGCTAACTGCTTCATTATCGATTGCTAGATTTTGAAGGTTTTGTTCCTGATCACAGTGCTACATACCTGTTCAGTTTTGAAGCAATATTTCAGCCAGTCAAGTGAAAATGTGCACATCAGGTTTTGCAAATGCAACAATTAAAAAAAAGGGTGAGACTTTGAGGTGTAGTGAAAGAGACAGGCCTGTTCTGACCTGGTCCAATACCAGATCTGCTGCAGATCTCACAGTAAGTTGAAAGACACTCTTAAAGGTTTTGCAAAAGTGAAAAACAGTGGAATGCACACTGTAATATTCTGAAATGAGGTTGTTCTAAACTTGTGAAAGTCCCCTAGTCGCCTACATTTAATTGATGCAAATCCTAAAGTTGGATAGAGCTTAATAGTTTTTACAGCGAGGTTTAAGGTGATGGTAAACTTCCAGCCTCCACGTAAACATGAAATACTGCCTTTGTATCACAGGATCCCGACAGTACAGAAGGATGTCTGTGTGTTTTTAAAATATCTCTCAAATTATCTAAAGGGGCTTAACACATGACATACGCAAGGCTTTCATGTATTGTTAGCTACAATTTAAAAATAAGCAAATTTGAAAAATGCTTTGAAGTGTCAGTCTCGATCGTACGTGGTAGAAGGAAACAACAAAATGAGAATTACTTTCAGATCTTGGATACGCTCTCCAATTACATATGATTCCAGTGATAAAAAGCATATACAATATTTGTTCATTGTTTTGGAAGAAATGGCAGGTTGTTTTAAACAAAAACAATTAAATCATATACATAAGAACATAACATAAGAATCACGAGCAGGAGTAGGCCATCTGGCCCCTCGAGCCTGCTCCGCCATTCAATGAGATCATGGCTGATCTTTTCGTGGACTCAGCAACACTTACCCGCCCGCTCACCATAACTCTTAATTCCTTTACTGTTCAAAAATTTATCTATCCTTACCTTAAAAACAGTGAGGTAGCCTCAACTGCTTCACTGGGCAGGGAATTCCACAGATTCACAACCCTTTGGGTGAAGAAGTTCCTCCTCAACTCAGTCCTAAATCTGCTCCCCCTTATTTTGAGGCCATGCACCCTAGTTCGAGTTTCACCCGCCAGTGGGAACAACCTCCCTGCTTCTATCTTATCTATTCCCTTCATCATCTTGTATGTTTCTATAAGATCCCCCCTCATTCTTCTGAATTCCAATGAGCATAATCCCAGTCTACTCAGTCTCTCCTCATAAGCCAACCCTCTCAACTCCGGAATCAACCTAGTGAATCTCCTCTGCACCTTCTCCAGTGCCAATATATCCTTTCTCAAGTAAGGAGACCAAAACTGTACACAGTACTCCAGGTGAACTTGGACCGTTATTAAAATATACAAAAATATTGCTGAAGGGTTTCAGAGAATTTCCACATCAAAAAGAGAATGGAATGGCTGAATCTGATACCTACCAAGATGTTAAAAGCTACAGTTTGAAACAGTACAGCTGCAGCTTTGAATAGCAGTTGATTGAATAATGCTAGAATATTCAGGAACAGGGTTGTTTTTAGGGTGAATATCTAACCATGCTGGTGATAACTGAAATCCAGCCGGATTTACCATTCAAAACAGCATTGTGTTAATTGTGCTAAACTATTGGATTCAATCTTATACAAATGGGTTCAGATCACCCAGTCTACGGATCGTCAGAGCAACCAAGATGCGCATCGGGACTCCTGAATGTTAGGAATGGGTTAACAGACCTTCCAATTAAGTCCTAATTTGATGTCAATTATCCATTAGAAGTCACTGATATATAAAAGGGGCTTCAGGTGGCACTGGGGGTTGATGCAGATTGTAGGTGGAGTTGGATCAAAGAAATAAAGATAGTTAAGAAGCTGGACTCGTGTCTCCTTTACTGAACTGCAAACTAGAGGCTCAAACACCGAAGTCCCAGCATGGTGACCTCTATAGGAACTCCTTTACTCCCTAGAACCCTGCGCACATTTCTCTGATTCTGAGCTTGATCTAGGAAGCCAAGAAAATTAATTAATTAAAAGTACCTTAGCTGTGGAAACTCTGGCTCTAGTTGCAAAGTGTCAAATAGTTTTAAGAAAAATCCCAAACAGGTTTGCCCTTTGAATGCTAGGTAGATAACCATTGCCTGTGGGATAATGTATATTTGACAAGGGCATGACTGAGAAACGGTTAGTATAAAAGAGATCTTTCTTCACTCTAACATTTCTAAAATAGGTTGGTACGAGACAATTGGACGGCACAGTGGCTAGCACTGTTGCCTCACAGCGCCAGGGACCCAGGTTCGATTCCCGGCTTGTGTCACTGTTTGTGTGGAGTTTGCATGTTCTCCCTGTGAGTGTGTGGGTTTCCTCCGGGTGCTCCGGTTTCCTCCCACAGTCCAAAAATGTGCAGGTCTGGTGCATTAGCTATGCTAAATTGCCCCTTAGTGTCCCGGGATGCATAGGTTAGGGGGATAAGTGGGGTAAATATTTGGGGTTATAGGGCCTGGGTAGGATTGTTATTGGTGCAGACTCGATGGGCCGAATGGCCTCTTTCTGCACTATAGGGATTCTATGACTGCATTCTATGACAATTGTTGGACTGCTTTAAAAAAAGAAGTGTGTGCTCTAAGAAATTATTGGAAGCTCTGGAAGAAGGACATCCTGTATCATGATGTGTATTATATGAAATACGGAAAATCATTTTCCATCCAATTTTAAATTACAACTTGATAACACAATTTCAATAAGAGGAGAATTGGCTAATGATATGTTAACACATTTCTTAACCACCCATAGCAATTACATTTCTCTTTGTTACATACCACTGAGATCAAAGTGATTCAAAGGCTAATTGCTTGAAGGACATGGGTTCAAATCCCACATAATCTGGTTGAATTAAAATTTACTTCAAAAAGAGCATGCAAATAAAGTCATCCAACCCAACCGTCTGTCCCTCTACCGCAGCTGTTTGTGGCTGGATGGCCTTGGAAAGGGAGCATGTGGTGCCCACCAATGCATGCCCAGCAGGCAGAGTGGTGGTTAGGGCGCATCAGCAACACCATTTTAAATTGACTCAAGTTTCCTCTGAAGTCATCATAGAAATCATAGAAACCCTACAGTACAGAAAGAGGCCATTCGGCCCATCGAGTCTGCACCGACCACAATCCCACCCAGGCCCTACCCCCATATCCCTACATATTTTACCCACTAATCCCTCTAACCTACACATCCCAGGACACTAAGGGGCAATTTTAGTACGGCCAATCAACCCAACCTCCACATCTTTGGACTGTGGGAGGAAACCGGAGCACCCGGAGGAAACCCACGCAGACACGAGGCGAATGTGCAAACTCCACACAGACAGTGGCCCAAGCCGGGAATCGAACTGAGGTCCCTGGAGCTGTGAAGCAGCAGTGCTAACCACTGTGCTACCGTGCCGCCCGTCTTGAGTTTGTATTATAGTGCGCCATCAGGAGCTGTCACTCTCACTTATTGATAATTTGTTTATTGATTTTTTTTGTTACACCAAAAGAGCATTTAAATATGGACTGGCAGTTTATTAGTACAAGAGGTTAATCTCCCTGCTTGGCATGTGGGAGGCAGGGGTTGGGTGTGTGTGTGTGTGTGTGTGTGTGTGTGTGTGTGTGTGTGTGTGTGTGGGGTTCAATTCCCCAAGGGGGGAAAAGTTGCTGACTAAAATTATGTCTGCCCTTGCTCTTTGCTTCATTGTTATGGCCATGCCGTGATGACCTCGGGACAAGGAGCATGTCCACCAGTACACTAGAGGCCTTCCCACAATTGGTGGGCACAAAAGGGGCCAGAGTGCAAGTTAACTCTGGTAATGTCATTTTAATTTCATTCAATAAGATTCTTTTAGAGTTTTTGATTTTTGCTAATTAGTTTTTAGTCAATTTGATTTCAGCTTGCTCAGAAAATGTATAAATGGTGAACGCGGAGGCCCTACAGTGGTGGGTAGGGCTGAATGGTTGGGAGTTAGTAGATTTTAGGAAGGTCGTAGAATCCTACAGTGCAGAAGGAGACCATTCGGCCCATCGAGTCTGTACCGACCACAATACCACCCAGGCCCCATCCCCATAACCCCATGCATTTACCTTAGCTAGTCCTGACACTAAGGGGCAAATTAGCATGGCCAATCCACCTAACCCGCACATCTTTGGACAGTGGGAGGAAACCCACGCAGATGCAGGGGAGAATGTGCAAACTCCATCTAGACAGTGACCCAAGCCAGGAATCGAACCCAGGTCCCTGGCAATGTGAGGCAGCAGTGCTAACCACTGTGCCACCGTGCCACCCCACCACTGTGCCACCGTGCTGAATTCTGCAGTGTAAATAAGCCTATTACCAATGAAAATAATTGGTGTCTAGCTTCATCCTTCACTACCTGGCTTGGGAAGCAGTGCGTGAATCAGCATTATTTGGGCCATCTATTGAGATAAAAATTGAAAACTTTGTTCTTGGGATGGGATCTTTTACAACCACTTTGGCAGGCAGATGTAGACAGTTTACTGGTGTCAAAAAACAGCAGAACTCCCTAGTAATGCATTAAAACATTAACCCGGATTAGGTTCCCAAGTCTACAATGGAGCTTGAACTTTCTAACTTAAAAGGTGAGTGTGCTCCCATCTAAGCCAAGATAACATAATGTAGAGGCTGTTTTGCAAGGTTGTCAGTGCGATAAATGCCCAGGAGTACTTTGCACAGTGCCTGAAATGAAGTTCTTTTCGAAAAACAAAAACAAATAGTTCCCTGGACAGCAACAAGAGTAGCAAATGCTCAATGGCCAACAGGCTAAATAATTGATAAAACAGAGGGAAAACTGGTTTCATATGGTGCGAGCAAGAAAGGCTTACACAAAGAGTGATATCAAAAGCACTTGAAAGCTAGCTAGCTCCTTCCACTGCTGTGACATTTTACTCCTTCTGAGGACACTAGAACAAAGAATGCATTCCAAGTTAAATGAAGAAAAATAATCCTGCAGAGGAAGCCCAATTCCCACTTACTCCATTTTGCTCGGGCTCTTTGATGCCACATTCGGTCAAATGCTGCCCTGATGTCAGGGGCAGTCACTCTCACCTCTGGAATTCAGATTCTTTGTCTATGTTTGAGCCAAGGCTGCAATGAGGTCAGGAGCTGAATGACCCTGGCAGAATTCGAACGGAGCATCGGGTTATTGCTAAGCAAGTGCCACTTGATGGGGCAGCAATTGGCCAGGTTGGATTTGTCCGGCTTTTTATCCGCTGGACACACCTGGGCAATTTTCTACATTGCCAGGTAGATGCCAGTGTTGTAATTGTACTGGAACACTCCTGCCCCAGGTTTTGATTGCAAATAAACTAACCTTCTGAGTTAATCATGCTTGCAAGTTATTGGTAAATTGGATCACAAACTGAGGGTTTGGGAAAAAACACAACTTTCAAAATTATTCAAAACACGTTCGGCTTGCGGATGTTGGAGGGGAAAGAAGTTCAGTTTGCCTATCCATCCTGTCTGTAACAAAAGCGACGTAGAGAAGCAGAGAGGATTAGGGAAGGTATTCCAGCGCCTAAAGATGAGGCAACTCAAGGCACAATCACCAATGGTGGAGAGATTAATAACGGGAATGCACAAGAAACAAAATTAGGGGAGCACAGATATCTGGGATGGTTGTAGGGCTGGAGAGGATTACAATGGCAAGTTCATGGAGGGATTTGAAAACAAGTTTGAGAACTTTAAAATGAAAACATTGCTTGACTAGGTATTGCAGTGGCACAGTGGTTAGCACTGATGCTTCATAGCGCCAGGGGCCTGGGTTCGATTCCAGCCTTGGGTGACTTGTCTGTGCGGAGTTTGCATGTTCTCCCTATGCCTGTATGGGTTTCCTCCCACTGCCTAAAGATGTGCAAGCTAGGTGGATTGGCCATGGTAAATCGCCCCTTAGTGCCCCAAGAGGTATAGGTTAGGGAGATTAGCAGGATAAGCGTGTGTGGGGTTACGGGAATAGGTATGATACTGGAGAGTTAGAGCAGACTTGATGGGCCGAATGGCCTCCTTCTGCACTGTAGGGACTCTATGAACTGTAGATCAGCGAGCACAGGGATGATAGGGAAATGTGACCTCGTTTGTGTTAAGAGTTTTGGATGACCTCAAGTTGGTGGAGGGTAGGATGTGGGCAATCAGCCAAGGATGTGGTCAAGTCTAGAAGTAATTTAGACTAGGTTGAAAATAAAAAAATGGCCATAGAAACAGAGAAGGCACATGAAATTAGAATGAATCCGCAAGGAGAAAAACAATTCAACTGCTTCGGCGTCGTAATTCCTGTTTAATTCAATAACTATCTTACACAAGAGCTTTGAAAAGCTGTTTTTCCTCTGCCTTATCTGGGGTATAATTTACAATGTTACATTATCATGAGGAAATAAGGAAGCAATACTGTATCAACAGCATCCATCGCATTTCCTGCATTTCCAGTCTCACCACTGCGGCAATAGATCCTTCACCTTCCATCCCAGCAGCCTCGAAATTCAGAACACTGGCAGTGTTCTCTATCTCCTTGGTTCATTTCTCTATTGTCGAGAATCTCAGCAACCCTTCCCGGCTTGCTGTTGCAGGTGGAATACCTGTCCAATGTGGTTCTTGTCTCCACGGTGGCACAGTGGTTAGCACTGCTGCCTCACAGCTGCCAGGGACCTGGGTTCAATTCCGGCCTCGGGTCAGCGTCTGTACAGACTCTGCATGTTCTCCCCGCGTCTACGTGTGTTTCCTCCGGGTGCTCCGGTTTCCTCCCACAGTCCAAAGATGTGCAGGTTAGGTTGATTGGCCGTGGTAAATTGCCCCTTAGTGTCAGGGAAACCAGCAGCGTAAATACATGGGGTTACGGGGCTAGGGCCTGGGTGGGATTGTGGTCGATGCAGACTTGATGGGCCGAGTGGCCTCCTTCTGCACTGTAGGGATTCTATGATTGATCACTGTCTGAAGTCCCACTCTTTCCCGAAACTGTGCATAATCATTTTCCAATTCAGTCTGCTATACCCATTTAAATGTCCTGTCTTCTGGAGTCACCAAGTACATATTAATGGACCATTGCAAATAGCTGTATTCCATGCACAAGAAAAGGCAGCAAGGAACATAGAAGCAAGGCAGTTAAATTAAATCTGATCTAATTAAAAGATGGGACAAGTTCGATGGTCTGAACAATCTTCTTGCGTTCCCATGTTCTTAAACATCACCATGACTTCGGCGGCATGGCGGCTAGCGCTGCTGCCTCACAGCGCCAGGGACCCAGGTTCAATTCCGACCTCAGGTCACTGTCTGCGTGGAGTTTGCACGTTCTCCCCGTGTGTTTCCTCCGGGTGCTCCGGTTTCCTCCCACACTCCAAAGATGTGCGGGTTAGGTTGACTGGCCATTCTAAATTGACCCTCGTGTCAGGAGGATTAACAGGGTAAATGTGTCGGGGTCACGGGAATAGGGCCTGGCAGGGATTGTGGTCAGTGTAGGCTCGATGGACCGAATGGCCTCCTCCTGCACTGTAAGGATTCTATGACTTCTCAGGCCAGCAATTCAATTCTCTCTCATTCCCACACCGATCTTTTAGCCTTTGAGCTCCTTCACAATTTAAGCCAGCTTGGTGTACAAACTTCATAACATCGCAGTGATTTGACCTTCCTGCGCTCCCAGCAGAGCATTACATTCACTCCAAGGGAGACAAGGCTACAAGACTATAAACCTGGTGTTCGTATCTGCAGATTCCCTGCATGGAGTGCAGAATTACACCGAGGATCTCTTTCTCCTGGGGTATTCGGTAGCCCCCTGGTCTTTTTTCCACACAGAGACTGGTGGGTGCCTGGGACATGCTGCCAGAGGTGGTGGTGGAAGCAGGCACATTAGCAACACTTAAGAGGCATCTGGATGGGTACATGAATAGGGAAGGAAGAGAGGAATGCAGACCAAGTAAGAGCAGAAGGTTTTTTTTGTTAGTTTAGTTAGGGCATCATGATCGGCACAGGCTTGGAGGGCCGAAGGGCCTGTTCCTGTGCTGTACTCTTCTTTGCAAACATTAACTCTTAGACAACGTAGACATTTTCTGCCACCACTATTTTCTTGTCTATTTCCTCCTCCTGCTGTTTGAAGTTATTTTTTAAACATGCTTTTAGCCTTATTACAGGTGAAAGAAATATTGATACATAAAACACTGATCACAAGTTACTGAATCCGGTGACATCTTTGGGCTGACATTTTGCACGTTTAACCCAAGATCTTTATCCATCATTCCCCTTTGTCATTAGCTTTATAAAAGGGACTCAGCCCTTTCCAAATTCAACAATGAAAAGGTGGTGGAAGCAGGCACCGAATTATTCTTCTACCCCCCCCCCCCCCCCCCCCCCACCCCCACCCCAACCAAACTGCTGACAGACCTTCCATATACTGGCTTTTATTCTACCTTCAACGTGTTTAGTTAAATCAAATAAGTATTCAGCACAGATAGAGCAAGTGCTGGAGATGCCATCTTTCAAATAAAATGTGAACACAATGTTCCCCATTTGCACGTTCAGGTGGACAGAAAAGATTCCATCGCATGAACTGAAAAGCAAGATATCTCCCAATGTCCTAGCTAGGATTCATTAAGAGTTTTAACAACTCCAGGTTAAAGTCCAACAGGTTTATTTGATAGCAAATGCCATTAGCTTTCGGAGCGCTGCTCCTTCATCAGATGGAGTGGATATCTGCTCTCAAACGGGGCATACAGACACACAAAATCAAGTTACAGAATACTGATTGGAATGCGAATCTTTACAGCTACATTTAAAGATACAGGCAATGTGAGTGGAGGGAGCATTTGTCAGACTCCATCTGACGAAGGAGCAGTGCTCCGAAAGCTAATGGCATTTGCTACCAAATAAACCGGTCGGACTTTAACCTGTTGTTAAAACTCTTACTGTGTTTACCCCAGTCCAACGCCGGCATCTCCACATTAAGATTCATTCACCAACCAGTTACGCTACAACAGATTATTGGTCAGTTCTCTCAATGTTATTTGTGGAATCTTGCTATGCAATATCCAGCTGCCAATTTGCCAACATAGAAACAGTGGCTGCCATTCAAAAAAGGCCTCAAACTGTAAAGTACTCAGAATCACATTTCTGTTGCAAGCTATGCTCGGAATTACTAACTTTGATGGGGTCGCACAGCGGTTAGCACTGCTGCCTCACAGCGCCAGGGACCCGGGTTCAATCCCAGGTTTGGGTCACTGTCTGTGCGGATTTTACATGTTCTCCCTGTGTCTGCGTGGATTTCCTCCGGATGCTCTGGTTTCCTCCCACAGTCCAAAAGACGTACTGGTTAGGGTGCATTGGCTGTGCTAAATTCTCCCTCAGTGTATCCGAACAGGTTTCGGAGTGTGGTGACTAGGGGATTTTCACAGTAACTTCATTGCAGTGTTAATGTAAGCCTATTTGTGACGCTAACAAACAAACTTTAAATTTTAAAGCATTTGGCTTACTTTAAAAAAGCAAAATACAAAATAGCTC